>NC_057863.1:437293600-437406100 GCF_019393635.1 Dromiciops gliroides
GGGGGGAGGGGAACGAGGGGGGGGGCCAGGAAAGGACAAATTAATTCACCCCAACTAAGTGCAGAGGAGATAAGGAAGGCACAGGACTGAATGTCTAAAAACCCCAGGGAGAAGAATTTTAATCCAAACTATCAATAACAGGCCACATTAGAGATTTAAGTTTATAAAATGCTTTATACACATATTAACTCATTTTCTGCAAATCACACAGAATCCTGTGTTGCAGCTATTATACCCATTATTCAGATGAGAAAAATGAAGCTCAGAGAGATTAAATGATTTATCCAATAATTAGTGGAAAAACAGAACTCAAAGGGATGTCTTCCAAGCTTTCTACTAGGTTCATACTTCTCAAAGTGTGTTCTGTTTCACCAAATAAGTCATTTAACCTCTGTCTCTGTAGTAAGTACAGCACTGTGTGATGAACTTTATATGCTTCTTTTTATCCACATGTAAAACTGGGTGGAGTGAGAGAGTTGCTGTAGGAAGGTAATTCTAGATAATGTCCTGCCCTGCCCTCCCCTCCCCCCCAAAGGAGAACATGGAATTGATCCCAGGGATCTGGAGCTAAGGAGGCCCTTGGAGGCCATTTTCTGGAGGAGGAGAGCCCAGAGAGGTTGGACAACATGCCTGGGGTCACCAAGGGAAGTTACCTTCAGAGATGGGATTTGAACTCAAGTTCTCCCAATCCAGAGCCATTGCTAATTCCATGGTATTTCCCTCCTCCATCCCCACATAAGAAGAATGTGTTTGTAAATCACAAATGGAGAAGGGGGGACCCTGAAAGTATGTTTGTTAGAGATAGGATACCACACAAAGCCTGCAGGTACTTACTGGCATTCTGCTTTTTAATGGGTCTCTATCCTCTCAGATGCTATAACCAAGGCTTTAAGTAACTGCCTAAATACCTCCTAAGGAGGAAATAACAAGTGGAACCCAGAGGCTTAAGCTTTCTACAACCCAATAAAGAAAAGCTCACCTTACAGAAGGGAATGTTTAAAAAATGGCCTCTTTTGAATCTGATTTAACTAACCTCATAAATAGAAGAACCTTGTTAGGTCCCAAGACCAGTTGCAGATACTTTTATGGTTTATGAATAGCAATAATCGTAGGGTCTAGCACAGTGCTCCTAGTGCCTAGGGGAGTGTCTTGCACATAGAAAATGCTTAATAAACGTTTGTCCAATCAATCAACAAGCACTTACTAAGTACCTCCTATGTTCCATGAACTGTGCTGAATTAGATTTAACTAAATATCAAAGAAGAATTGGAAAGCTTTCCCACTCCCTCTCACCCATTAGACCTCTTCCCCCTGCCCCCACAAGTGCACACTATTCACACACATAAAAAGAAGAAATACTAGGGCAGCTAGGTGGCGCAGTGGATAGAACACCAGCCCTGGATTCAGGAGGACCTGAGTTCAAATTTGACCCCAGAAACTTGATATTTACTAGCTTTGTGACCCTGGGCAAGTCACTTAACCTGCTTTGCCCCACAAAAAAGAAGAAGAAGAAGAAGAAGAAGAAGAAGAAGAAGAAGAAGAAGAAGAAGAAGAAGAAGAAGAAGAAGAAGAAGAAGAAGAAGAAGAAGAAACACTGATTTCACATTGGTAAATTGTTTTTAATTAGGCCATTTAAACAATGCTTACGTTTACCTTCAAGTTCAACCACCATTTCCTCCTGCTTTCTCCACTCATAGATGCCCTTTGCAGGTAAGTTAGCTAAGTAAACATGTTCAAACTCTGCATTTAATGCTGGACTTAAGTACTTAAGAATATTTAAATTTTTTTTAAATGAGGTAATTAATACTTTATTTGATTCTAACTTTTTTAATATATATGCTCTTTGCAGAGACTCCTTTGCTGACGACTAAGGGAAGAGAAGAGTTGGGCGTTTGCAGATAAAGTGGAACCAGCCTCTCTGTGTGTCTATTTGTCTGTGTGTGTCCTATCTTGGTATGATGAAGAGTGGGAAGAATGGGTCTGGAAATATAGAGGAGAGGGTCGTGTGATCGTAAAACTGGGGTTTGGCAGGGTCTCTCTGCGGGTGTTCTTGGGTGGCAATGTTTGGCACAGGTCGTGTGATAGAGATGTCATGGGGATGAAAGGCTCGTGCGGTTGCTAGCTGTGGTTACCCAGATAGGTCCCTTTTTACATTCCTCTTGCTACAGAGAAGAGGTTGGAGCTCCTTTCCCCTCCCTGCTGGAGCTAGGAAGCTGCGGGTTTCGCCCGTTAGCTCTGTCTCCTCTGCTTGCGGTTTCTGGTCGGTTCCCAGCTGGCCCAGACTTGCTCTCAAGTAGGAGGAACCGCTGTCGAGTGAGAAGTGCACATCGGGTGATTGATGAACTCTTAATAGAACCAGCCTCCCTCCCTTCACCCCCTCCCCACGCACCCCCTCCATCCCCCCCCCAACCCACCTTCTTCCCTCTTACCCAGGTCTTTAATTCAGCTCCTTGCCGAGAAGAAGGGGATGCTCCAGTCAGTAGGGTGATTTACTCACCGTTTGTCTTTCAGGAAAGATTTCAAGTGGATTTAGTAATATCCACCTACTACCCCTCCCCCAAGCTTTACATATCACACAGACACAGCATATAATGTCGATATTTCGTGGTCACAAATAGATGCTAATGAACATGGAGTCACGTAGGTATCCAGCCGACCAACCCGGGCTCATAGCTGCAGAGACGGGCCCTTTGTGCCTCTAGTCTGGGGAGGAGACAGCTATTGTTCCCAATGGGGGAAAGGAGGAACGCTTCAGTCGACTAGCCCAGGTCAGCCACAACCGCGTTGCTTCCTGATTCTACCTCCCACCCTCGTGTCTCCCTCCCCTCCACCCACCCACCTCCAGCCCTTAGGCCATCCCTTCCTTCACTTAGCTTTACCAGAGCCACGGGATGCCGCAGAGACACTGCGAGAGGGTGTGGCTATTTCCTTTGTGTGTTGTCTGCAAACAGCTGGCCAGTGATGAATCTGGGAGTTGTCCTGAGGCTGAGAAGGAGCTGGGGAGTTGGGATTGAGAGAAAGGAGAAGGAGATGCTAATGCCAATTCCTTCCCTTTGGACTCACTTGAAACCCATTATATTTTCTAGCCCTTGCCTGTCTATCTAGTGTACAAAAGGAAAGGACTGGAGAGCACCTTCTACAAGGGGTTTTTATTAGCGGAAGAGAAAGCTACAAGAACCTCTAACCAACACCATTTGACAAATACACGTTGTTTTTTTTCTCTCAGCCTTTACCGGAAAGTATTAAGACAGGTCCCTCAAATATCAAAGACTGGTATGGAAGATATGCCTGCTTCAGGTCTGGAGTCCTCCTTGCATCTTAGTTTATATTGGAGTCCCTACCAATTACACCTTTGTTCCCTTCGATCTCCCCTGTGTTTCTACTTTCCTGATATCTTATCGTGAGCTAGATAAAACTACCTAGGCTTCCATTTCTGGGTTTCTCTCCACACGGATTGTCATGATATGAGGGATTCTTTCATTAAGCCCTCCCTGGGAAAATGGGGTCTTCTTTCTGACCCTGGAAAATTCTAGTGTTATGCCCTTCATTGGCTACCCATTTCCCCTTACTCTTTCTATCTGGTGACAACTTCCAAACTTCTCTGTTTCTAGTAATGGCATCATCATCCTTACAGTCACCTAAGCTTTGAGCATTGCTTCCTCTAGTTGATTTCACTCTCCAACCTATACTTCACATAACTGCTGGGGTGCTCTTCCTTGTGTATAGGTCTGACTATGATCACTCGAACCTTGAACCTCTCATGATTCTCCACTGCCTACTAGATAAATGATAAACTCTTAGTCATTGCATTTAAGGCCCTCCATAACATAGCTGCAACCTGCCTCTTTAGTCTTATACCACATGGCTTACTTTGAATATTCTCTTGTCCTGATCCTTTTGGTCCTTGTGCCTTTGTTCAGACCACTCCCTTTCCCACTGTGTTTGGAATAGACTTCTCAACCTCCTTCTCCATTTGTTGAAGTTCATAGTTCTTTCCAGGAGCAACTCAGGTGTTATCTCCTCCCTTCCCCACCCTGTGTCCTCCAGAAGGAGAAAGTAACATTTACTCTGTACCTTTTCTTTGAATTTATCTCATTCATTTCTACCCTACTTATTTGCATACATGTATTCCTCACCACCACTACTTCCATCAAATTATAGGCTTCTTGAGAACAAAGTCAGGGGCAATGTGCACATCTAGTGCTTCCTAAATGATCCATCTTGATAAGGGTTGTTACTTTGAGGTTCAGAGGGGAAAGGGTTTGAGGAGGGGGGAAAGATGCAGCTACCACGATATAGCAAAACAAAAACAAAACAAAAAACTTAGAATCAGGAGCCCTAATTTCAAATTCTTAAATCTGTCAATAATTAGCTGTGTGTAAAGTGCCAGCCCTGGAATAAAGCACTGGCCCTAGATTCAGGAGGACCTGAGATCAAATCCAGCCTCAGACACTTGACACTTACTAGCTGTGTGACCCTGGGCAAATCACTTCACCCTCATTGCCCCACCAAAAAAAAAAAAATAGTTGCGTGATCTAACCTCTCTAAGCAGCAGTTTCCTTATCTGCAAAATGGGGATAATAATTATTTTCCTACCTGATTCAGAAGGTTTGGGAAAGGGCATTCCCAGTGAGAAAATTCCCTCAAACAATGCAGTTCATCAGCTACTCTTATGTAGACTTAGAGGTTGATTCAGGGCACTGAGAAGCCAAATGACTGTACTGGATCATTTAATGTGAGGGTAAGTATGTATTAAAGGCAGACCTTGAACTCCAGTTTTCCTGACTTTCTAGCCACTATCCCATGTTGCCTTATTATAATCACCACCATCCTTGTTCTACCTTTGTTCTACATTCACCCACCAAGTCCCACCTAAAGAATCATATCCCTAAGCTTTCTCCTCTCCATTAAGGCTTGCTCAAAAAGGACTACTGATAAATGAACCAATAATGAGAATACAGGGTGTCACAGGAGTAAGCCTAGTTCCATTTCCCTAGTGTCTCTCCTGTGTCTTTGAGATAAATACATGCCTTTGAATCACTATGCCTTCCCTGTATCCATGGTGAGCAATCACCATAAACTCTCTTGTCCTTTCAAAGATGGTTATGCTGTCAGCCTGTTGGATTACATTACCTTCGATGTCTTTTTATTCTGTTCTTTCAGTTTTAAAAAGAATGACCTAAAGAAAACTGATAATTTCCTGTTGAAATAACTATTGGCCTATGAAGGGCCCAAGGAGGTTTCACAACCACCCCCTTTTCATGGTAAAGTAAAAATAAGTCCTTTGATTCCACAAAACAAGCCTAGGCTATATATAGTTTTGGGAGTGGGGGGGGGGTGTGAAATGTTTCTCTCATCAATGTCAGACACAGGAATGGTTCATATTATGATGCAGGTAACTTCCATCTGTGGCTCCCCCGACCCCTACCTTTTATGAAAAACCCCAACAGATGGAGAGCCTGAACTCACTAACCGCCTGTCCCAGCACACTTCTCAGGGACCATAAGGCTGCAGACTGAGGGGAGAAGACAAGAGTAACTAGTATAGGTAATCACTATCTTTTAATATCCCTTACAGATAGAAATTCGAAAAATCTTGTTCAGCAAGGTTAGCAGCCTCTAGGGTTTCAGAAACCAATTCAGTTGATGTGTTTCTGATAGGGCGAAAGCCTAGGAGGAAAGGAAACAGCTCTCGTTTCCTCTCCTCTCCTCTCCTCTCCTCTCCTCTCCTCTCCTCTCCTCTCCTCTCCTCTCCTCTCCTCTCCTCTCCTCTCCTCTCCTCTCCTCTCCTCTCCTCTCCTCTCTCTCTCTCCCACCCTCCCTCCCTCTCCCTCTCCTTCTCGCTTCCCTTTCCCCTTCACCCTCCCTTCTGAAGTTTCTCTTGGTACAAATGGATGGTTTGACTTAATGATTCCACCAGAGGCGGATTTTTCTCTGTCAGATCTCTGGATCTCTGTCTCATCTCTGGATGAGATCATGGTCTGAAAACCAGCCACTAGAATCCAGCTCCTTCGTGCCTAGCCTCCCTTCCCCAGGCCTCTTAACTGGCAGCAACCCCCAAACTTAAAAACTCACACCAAATCTAACGCCTAGTTAGGCGTATAGAGAGCTGCATGGTCTCAGTTCTTTTGACTGCTGTGACAACTTTGCCCCTTCTTTCATCTTTTCCCTTTCTTTCCCATTCCTTAACATTAACGGGCTGTAAAATGGTGACTAGGTCAGTGTCTATTCACACCGGATTGGATTCCCGGACAGGAGCACACGAGTCCTCGTCCTCCACCTGTTTTTGCCTGGTCTCAAAGAACCTGGGGTTTCCACGGTCCCATCTCTCCCACAGAGGCCCACAGCCGCTTCCCTTCAGCCTAGTCTTCGAAGCTGCTCAGAGATTTTTTTTCTCCTCCTTCTTATCCCTTCGAGAAAGAAGCGGGTAGAGGTTGGAAGAGGGAGTGACCTAGGACCCGGAGACCCGGTTTCTCTTCTTGGGAAAACTTGTGGGACCTCCCAGAGACCAGGTCCTGGGGCTGGAGACCAATCCCCTCTCCTGTAAGCCCCTTCCTTGAAACAGCGCTCCCTTTGTCTGGTTCCCACAGCGGAGACCCATTAGAAACCAGCCAACACAAAGACACTGGCTTCTCATTCCCTTATCCCCTTCTGCCTCCCCTCACCAAGCCCAAGGCCTAGTCAACTCGGTAGGGGAGCTCATGGAACCTTAGGTTGAGTCTCTGGGTTTGGATCCAGCCCCTCTTTGCTGATCCCCACCCCCACCCGCACTCCCACCCCAGTCTGCAGCGGGAGATGGGGACTTCAACTGCTTTGTGTTTCTTTCGTACCAATGGCCAGAGCCCAGCCCAAGAATATGTGCTTTGGAGCTAGAGGAGCCAATTTCTTCTCCTAATATTTCCCGGCCGAATCATTAATACAACAAAGAAGGGTTCCCAGTCAGTCTGGCCTCCAGACCTAGATCCATTCCCACATCCCGGGGATTCTTCCGCCTCTACTTCCCCTCCCCCATCCTCCACCTCATCCTCTTCTTTCTTTACTTCCGCAGACTGGCAGCCGAAGAGGCGGCTTTGAGCCTCCGCAGATAGAGCTGCTATTGTGACCTTCTCGACTTAGGCTGCAAACTGAGGCTCCGAGCCAGGGTTGGGTCATGGGGGAAGTCTGGGACAGAGTGGGGGGAGGTTTAGGCGGGGAGGGGGGGGGAAGGAAGAAGGCAAACTGAAGACGGGTTCAAACCTCTCTGGAGGTGACGCTTCGAAATAGATAATGGTTTGGAAACTTGCAGTTAAGGAGGGCATTTTGTTTTGCTTGGGCTCTGATAGTTCATAGCATTAATTGCAAGCTCTAAAGAAGCTGGATTTATGATGGAGGCCAAAGGGGGGTAGTTTATAATTTATGAGGTTTTAAATGGATATGTGGAGAGTAGGGCAGGTTACTATATGCCAAAGTTGTTCCTCTCCTGTTTCAGTCTCTGTATCCATCGTTATCTCTGTCTCTGTCCCTATCCCCCTCCCCCCATACACACAGACAGCCCTGCTTCCCTTCTTTTGTGTGGCATCCTCCCAAAAATGGTAGCATCGCTGCTTGGGAAACATTCCTTTTAATAATTCTCGACCGCTCCCCTATTTCTGTCTCCCACCGCCACTGCCCCCACCCTATGTGGTGAGAGAAGGCGAGAAGAAACTGAATTTACTTATCACATGATCCCTCACACCAATGACAGGAACTGGGAACAGAGAGATTTGCAAGCTTTGTTGGCCCTCCAAAATGCGGTTTGGGGGGGGGGGAGAGGAAGGGAACGGGAATCCCAACGTTCAACAACCAGTTGGAGATTAGGGAGGGCTAACCAGTCCTGCCGGCCCCAAGACAGAAACCTGCTTTCTCCAATGTTATTTCTAATGACCCGGGTAGAGGGGAAAGTAGAGGTGGCTAATAAACATGTATTTGCCTAGAGCTTGAATGCAAGAGGAAACAATGATGTCAGCTAGGGCAGACACCCTTTAAAATCTAATCCATGAAACCCTAAACTGAAGATAACATTTGGGTCTTTGCAGATACCAGTAGACTCAGCAGATACTCATGGGGTCACATACCACCCTAGAAAACGACTGTAGCAATGATGCATTATGTATTTTATTATTACTTATGTGAGGAAGAGGAGATGGGGAAAATAGTCGAACTCTAAACAATCTGACAATTCATCTATTTAATATTTAGCCAGTCCAGAAAAGTTAGTATAGTCCTTGAAAGGCAAAGTGCTATTTATGAGTTTCCCTAATAGCTTTTAAAATTATTTCTTTCTAGATAATAATAGATTTTGCCTATTGCTGCAGATTTCCATAGAAAACAATTTTAAGCCTTAAAGTGAGTAAAATATCCCTTCATTTGAAGCTGTTTATTCTGTTGGTTTGTATTTTACACATCTATAACATGAATATTGAAATATATGATCCTGCTTGGATCAGATGAAATGAGGATGCTTTTGTTTTCTCCAACCTAACATGCCATTTTCAAAACAGCGCAAAGAAAGCAGGTAACCAAATATTATTTGGAGTCATTATTATTCAGCGAAACACAAGCATCAAAAGAGAAACGATTGCCGTTCGACCAGAGGATGAGGAGTTAAAATATTTCCACACAACAGGCATTTCACTTCTCTTGTCTCCAGGGACTGGAGATAGGAGCTGCAGAATTTGTCAGACCCAATAGAGAGAGATGAGTCGGACGACTTCGCTGGAAATACTAAAGAATTGACCCTTATCTGGAGGCGTTTTCAAAGAACGCCCCTCAGAGAAGATGATGTCAATTATAATGGGCCCAGCCAATGACACTCAATGATATTTACAAAATGTTCGCAAACCCAAAATGCTATGGCGTCCTAGGTGAGGGGGCAGGGAGGAAGTAAACGTGGTGTTTATGGTTTTCAGTTCCATTAATGAAACTTTTATTATTTTACATTGTGGGTTAAGGTTTATTTTCCCTAGAAATGAACCACTGGCTACTACAAAAGAGAACGAGGTGAATCGTGGACAGCATTATCTAAGTAAAAGCTTCTGGACACATTTCCACAGGATTTATGGGTGGTGGGTTGTGGCTTGTTTTGTTTTTGTTTTTGTTTTTTCCTGTGCCTTGTGTCTTTTCTTTGATTGTCAATTTTCTTTCAAAGTTTCTTTTTTAAAATATATTATTACTTAATGCACAAAAGTAAGTTTGAGCCTCCCAAATTGAAATGAAGTCTACAAAAAATCGATTCCTGCCTAGTAGAAAGACGACAGTAGAAACAACAAAGGAGAGGCAGCAGCATTGTGAGTCCTTCCGGAAATCTCTAATGAAATCATCACTTATTTAAACGGGTCCTAATTCCTGCCATGTAGGGTTTTTCTCCTCTAGGTTCGAATAGCTGGAATGTTCGAAAGTGGCCCCCAAGAAGAGTTGGGGCTCTGGGTTCCCCTCCGCAAGCAATCGCCAGCCTCAGAAGGGCTTTGTGTCCCAGTTTATCAGCAAGAAAATGGCAGCGTGATCTCCTCGCAAGGCTGCATTATCAAAACAGATACACTTCTAACTGAGAAACGTATTTTTTTATTCTAAGTATTTGTTCAAATAGTACCAGACAACTTGAAATTAATAAACCGTGAGTGGTGTGTGCTGTGTGTGTTCAGAAAACGCAAAACCGCCTTTGCGAAAATGCCACGGTTCTGTGCCACTCTATTAATGAATTACAATTTGCGGTCTTAATTAATCCTCACATAAACTACAAACACCAGCCACTGTTACAACTGTTCAAAACTACTCTCTCAACTAGGTTCAGACCAAGTAGACTAAATAGGTGAAACGTAGCCACCGCGGACCTGAATCGATCTCCCGAAGATACGCTGAATAAACTCTACAAATATACACATAAATACATTAAGACGAGGATAAATAATCCGTGATACAAAATGACTCGCTTAAAATAATAAATACATATCATTTAGTCCTATGCAATCCTTACATTATTGAGGAATCATATAAATTAACGTCTCTGAAAGAAGCTTCGATGCAGGCAAGATCCCATCGCTCACACTTGGTCTACAACCCCTCAGCATGACGCGCTGCTAATTCTAATTGATCTAAGACTTACCTTCCAGTACATCATTACCAGATTATTAGTCCCTTGGTTTGCAGTATATTGCACTGTCATGCTCACAGAGGATCCTTTTAGTTGATTTATGGAGAGTTACCCCAAAGGAGGAGCGGTTAGGGGAAGGAAGACCCATCCACTGCTAGACTGTGGGCCCTTTGAGTTACAGGGACCAGAGATCGTCAAAGGAGTGGGGGAGCGGGGGAGGGAGGGGGAAAAACAGGCACACAAACAAACAAACAAAAAATGTTTTAAAAAGGAAAACAACAAACCCAAACCAAAGTGAGGTAATTCAAACGTGAGTCCGCCGCTGCAGCGCCCTCCGACAGGGCCGGAGCCCACTACAGATGCGTTAGTTTGGGGGCTTCTTGAATCCTTCCCTGAGACGTATGGTGAGACGTGAGATCTGTGTAGGTGGGGTGGGGGTCACACGGTCCGTGATGGTGGTTGCCCGGGATCTGGGCGGCGCAGCTGTAGTCCACGCTGGCCGATGAGGGGTGGGAGAGGTGGCCCAGGTTGAAGACTGGACCGGAGGCCGGCATGGAGTCGACAAAGTTCCCACCGACGTAGACCGGGCTGCCCTGCAGGTTGGCGTTGGCAAAACTTCCGTTGCTCTGCATGGGATGGTGCTCGTACTCCGGCCCTGGATATCGCTTCTGTTGTGGGAGACAACTGCTGAGCGGCGCCGTGTAGGCGGCCAGGCCGTACATGTTCTGTTGGGACTTGGCGAAGGAAGGGGGCGAAGGAGCATCGTAGCCCAGCCCCGGCACTGGGGGGAGCTGGCCTGAGTAGCCCACGTGGTTAGCCCCGCTCAGCGGAGGGCTGCGCTCAGGAGACTGACCCACAGGCGAGTGCATGATGCCCTTGGCCTTCTGGTCCTTTTTGTACTTCATCCGTCGGTTCTGGAACCAGATCTTGATCTGGCGCTCGGTGAGGTTGAGCAGGTTGGCCATCTCCACCCGGCGCGGGCGACACAGATAGCGGTTGAAATGAAATTCCTTCTCCAACTCCACCAGCTGCGCACTCGTGTAAGCTGTACGGACCCGTTTGGACGCCGGACCCGGAGGGCTCTTGTCCTCACAGCTCTCGCCTGAGTTGGGGAAAGAGGGGAGAGAAATAGAGAAAAAAGTGGGACGGGGGCAATGGAGGGTTTGAGGGATTGAGGCACCAGAGGATAAGAGGAAACTCCTTTCTTCCCTTTCCACCTCCTCCCACTTCTCCCCACAGTCACCATTCCCTGGGTTGGGCTCCCTGACGGTAGAAAGAGAGGTTAAGGTTAGAAGAAGGACCACACAAGCCTCTAACCATCGAGTTAACCATCGAGTAGGCTTTAGGCTCTCACCATTCTCGAGTCCCCTCATAGTATCATTTCCAAATACATTTTGAATCCTAGGGCATTACCCTGCGATGGCCCATATGTCGCCAGATGTTTGAATGTGGAATAGAAATAACGCAGAAATAGGATTAATGTTATTATGTGTACATATATAACCTATATCAGATTACCTGCTGTCTAGGGGAAGGGGGAGGGAAGGGAGGAAGGGAGAAAAATTTGAAATTGGAAAGCTTGTATAAACAAAAGTTGAGAACTATATTTACATGTAACGGAAAAAATAAATAAATAAAAATGGAATAGAAATAACTTCACACTGCCAGCCTCTTCTTATCTCTCTGAACCCTGAACCCCAGTTCTTCTTTGGCAGTGGGCCTCAAACCAGCCTTCTGAGTGCTTAATATTGTGCTCAGAAGCACAGTGATTTGAGGTTATCTGGAACAAAGAAAGTTTCAGACAGTGTGGCACTAGGTCCCAAACTTCAACTGAACTGCAGATTCAAAAGAAACTCCACCCAGAGAACACAAAACTTAGAAAGTTATTCTCAGTCTTTAGGGAGGCCCTTTTTCCTGTTGGTGGGAGTGGGGATGGCATTTTAAATGATGCAGTTCCTCTGGGAGCAAATTCACTCAAAATTCCCACTGGTGAAGATACTAAAGGAAGGAGAAGAATAAGAGTATCAATAGACACACCCAAAGATGCCCAGAGATCACCCTTCTCTTTGGCAAGATAGGGGACAAATGGATGATTGGGTGCTTCTTGAACCCTTTCTCCAGGCTGGAGGGCAGGAAAAGTAGCTTGTTGGTTGGTAGACCTTTCTTTAGGAGGAGAGAGCAGAGAGCAACAATAAAACCAGAAACCTGATACCAAGTCAGACTCACTGACTTCCTTAATGCCTTGATCTGGAAAACTATTTGCCCACCATTTGCAAGCCAAATTAAAGAACACAGAGCATCACAGAAGCCCAATGAGATAAAATCAGATTAAAACAAGAACATCCTGACTTGCTCCTATTCCTTAAAAAATAGCACATCCTTCCTCTGCCCTTCATCACTAGACACAATCTCTTGATTGTGACTCATACATTTTTGTATCTCCCACAGTACCTAGTGCAGTACCTTTAATGTAACACACAGTAAATACTTGTTGGATTGACTTGAATAAGAGGCCTTTCCCTCAGTTCTATTTCTCTCATGACTCTCCCTTGAGTGGAGTCCCAGGGTTATCTGTGGCTGAGGGTCCTGCAGCTCTTTCTCTATGACCCAAGAAAACCAATAATTAAATGGTGTTGGGTAGTTTTTGTCCCATTTGACGAGGTTGGCCGGTATAGGATGATATGGGAACCATTCGATTTCAGAACAGAGTAAAATCGGGCAAAATAATCCAATAGGCATAATTTCATCATCTATTGTGTGCAGAAGTGACCTCAACCAAGAAATGTTTGTTGAATTCTATTCAATTTGAATATTTGAAGGAATACAGATTTGCTCTTGCTCTGGAGGGCACAATTAGGAACAATGACTGGAAATCATGGAGGCAGGTTTCTACTCAATGTAAGAAGAACCTTCTTACAATTAGAGTTGTCCAACAATATAATAGACTTAAAAACAGTGGACTCCTAGATAAGAAATCTTTGAGCAGAGACTATATGTATACCTGTCAAAGATGTTGGAGAGAAGGTTTCTGAATTTCATGGAAGAGTCAAATGGGACCATATGGGGTCTCAGGTGGTCCCTTCTAACTCTATGAGTCTAGGTTAGATAGGATGACCTTGAATGGAATGTAGGTTAGGTCAAGGGACCCCAAAGGTAAAGAACAAATGGATGGCTACCTGAAGTGGTACAATTGCTCTTCTGCTTGGAATTCTGCCGAGATTCCTTCATCCAGGGGAAGATCTGTTTGCTGATAGTAGCAGAGGAAGAGCCTGAGGCATTGGAACCACCCTTGGCCTTCTTGGCTGGGGTAACACCACCAGGATTTGTAGGTGAGGATGGGGGCAGTGTAGGTGGTGGGGGAGGTGGTGGTGGTGGCTGCTGATCTGTGTTCAAGCCAGGGGGTTGACTGCCACCCCCACCAGCCTGGCCACTCCCACCACCTGGACGCATGCAGCTGCCATTTAGCTCCCCACCTTTGTGAGCTGGAGCACGGATTGGTGCTGAGCTCTGGATGGAGCAAGCAGAGCCTGTGTAGTCAGCATCCAGGGCCGCAGGGGCAGCAGGGGGTGGGTAAGACTGATGAGTGGACCCATAGCCATAGGTGTCAGCAGCCTTGCTATAGCCATAACCCCCAAAGAGGCCCGTGTTCTCATAGTAGGCAGTCTTCTGCATCGTGCACTCCGGAATCTCTGGGGCCTGATGACCCGGCTCAAATAACATTGACTGCCACCGTCTCCTTCACCTCCACCTCCAGCACCTACTGGCTTCCTGGATGAACTATGGCTCAGCCCCAATCCAGGGGACAACCTGCTGGGAAAAAAGACATCCACAAATTGGACTGTCATTAGCAAGATAAGTCAGTATAGAATAGACACCACTTCTTCACCCACATTTGTGTCCCATTTCCAACATTTCACTTATACGTACTTGTGAAAGATGGGGGGACAGAAGGAGAAATACTGTATTTGGGGTTTTGTGAAATTCAGCTTGTCGAAACCCTTGTAAGAAAAGAATGTTCTTGAACAAGATATGCACTATTCACTGTCGATGTCTTTCTCTGTCTCTTTCCCTCTCTGGAAGGGACCTTCCTTCAGAGCTGTTTTATCTTTTCTCCAACATACCAATTGTGTATTTCTTAACCCATGTAGAACAATAAAGGTGGAATTTCCACTGAAAATACTCCTATTAGATTAGGGAAGAGAAGACCTTGTGAGATCCTTAGAATGACAAGATTTCCTAAGGAAAGTTATTTCTGAGTCTGAATTATCCATAGAGTCACATTAAGTCATGCTAAACTGACAAAATGAGGCCTCACAGGTTACTAAGGAAGAAAAATAAGGGATAAAAGTCTGTTAGGACTCCTGAAATGTTCTCAGGATTACATCCAATGATTCCCCACCCTCACCCCCCCAAGAAAATCTTCTATTATTTCAGGTTTTATATCCTCTCTTTATATCCTGAAATGGAGGTTCTATGGTGATGAAGGGGGAAGTTGTTGATCTAATTAGTGGTTTGAGTAGGCATAGATAAATAGTAGAGATGGTTTTCAACATGCTTTTTATTATAACTTTATCCTAGATCTAGTCTACAAAAGATTGTGATTATCCATCTTCACTTTGATATAGTCTCTGTCTCTCTGTCTCTGTGTCTGTCTGTCTGTCTGTTTCTTTCCCTCCCTGTCTCTCTGTTACTGTTGCTCTCTGTGTGTCTGTCTTCAACAAGAGAGGCACCCATGACATGATGGATGGAACCAGAATTAGAATCTCCCCCCCCAAACAAGGAAAATTCCACTCCTATTGTAACTCCTGACTCTTGATAGGGGTTTCTCTCCTCATCTTTTACTCCCTCTGAAAGATTCCTAAGAAGTTAAAGTATAACTAATAGTGTTCCAAAACTTTTGTTTGTATTATAAAGAAAATACATAGGTCAGCTCCTTTGCCTTAATTCATGATCAATTTCCTCAGTTTAAATCTTTGAATCTCTTCTCTTCTTTGAGACATTCCCCAAGCTCCATCTGGTCAATTAAAATAACCCAAATTACTTATACAAGTTGCATTACTTAGCATGTTTGAAGCATTTATTGACACTAAAAGTCTTCCTCAGTTTGCTTATTTCTTTGCCAGTTTACTACTGTAAGAGCCTAGCACCAGTCTCACAATAAAAAGAAAATTCTTCATTGAACTCTAAATTTGGAGGTATTAAAGTTGGATTTTGATACTGATCATGACTAGAGTTACTCTCCATCTTTATGAAAGACAGGCTAGTAAGAGTGCTTTGCAGGCTAGTTGGCTGCTCTGGAGATGATACTGAGAAAGCAATGCTTTTTATGTCTGAATTTTCACTCTCAACACTTTCCTGACATTTATGCAGATAAACACATCCCAGTTTTCTCATGATAAGCAGCAGTTACCTACATGCATCTAAAACAGTTGGATCTTTATCTACACATTTCTTTTTAATGTCTGCATCTTGCCCAGAAAATTAAAGTAACTAAATAGCAAAATGACAGTTAATGTCTTTAATCATACAACTAATACAAGGATATATAACTCATGGCTAGACTAGAAGTCAAAATGTTATGTTTGAAGAGGCCTTGGCTTAGCTTTAGATTTTTCTTAACATTCTTCTTTCCATTATTTAGAATCTAGGCACTTTATGCATCCAAAGATGAACAGCCAAGATTCTGATCACCCAAAACTCAAGATCACTTCAAACTTTTCATACTGCCATTTCATCTAGACAGCTGCTGTAGGAAAAAAAGAGATTCCCTTTCCTTTTACAGGGTTTAGAAATAATTCATCTTCAGACTTGTGGTATAAGAACAGCAGTCAAATTAAAGAAGCTGCTTAAGACATGCCTTTAGGGGAAAGCATGTATAATATCTATCTATAATATTATACACTTACAGATTGTGTGATATTAAACATCCACAAAGCATTTCTTTATTGAGGAGTGTTATGTGTAAGGGCCTAAAAAGTATAGCACTAGTGATGAATGGGGAGAACAAAAAATTCTAAGTTCAGTGCCTTGTTTTCCATTGTCTTAAAGAATTTTGTGAGCAATTCAATAATTATCGGCCGATTGTACATTTTCACTAGCGGTGTGCACAGGGTCACCACTTTTTATTGTGTAGGGCCTTGTAGATACCAGATAAAATATAGTGCTCCCAAAAAAAGCTACCTCTTGGAAAATGAGAATATTGCTGTGGAACTGTTTTTTTCAACCCTTTTTCTTTTCAGAAATCCCTACTCCTTGTGAACTCTGCTTGAACCTAAAAAGGAGGAATGGGTCATAAATCACTTGGACAATGGTCAACTGTTCAGTGGCTCATCTTTTGGACCCCTCCTTTTAAGTTTTTTTTTCCACCCTTTGGTACCTTAGTACATTTGGGCTCAGCACAAAAATGCCTGGGGTAAGACCATATATGGGGGAGGTACAGAAAAGCTGGGTTTCTGCAAGCAGGCTGCAGGCCCAGCCTAGGATCACGACCCTGGAAAAAGGGTTGGAGGCTAAAGCCGAATGAACCTTTGCCATATGTTGCAGCCAATAAAGCCAGTGTGACCCACCGGTCCAATATCTGACTCCAGGCTACCCAATACTAAGCAAAGTCCTCCAACCCAGAAATGGGGCGGGTGTCCTTTCTCCCTGTTCCCAGCGCCTAGCCTCCTTGTTAACTTCAGTCCTTTTGGAAGTCTGACCGAAGACAAGGGAGGCGACAGGAATGTGGCGCCAAACGGTCACCCACCCACCCCCACGCACCCACGTGTAAGAATACAACAAACTTCTCTCTTGACAAGTTCCCGGCCTCCCAATTGCGTTCGATCCGACGTCCAAACATATTCATATAAAGCAGCTCGGTACTAATACTTGCTCACTACACTTAATTCTGTTGGGGATCAATACCTAATATGATACCGAATAAATAAAAGGCAGTCAGAGCGGCCAGTGGATGGGGTTATTAAGCAGCCGGAGCTCTCGCGGTGCATATCAATGCACCTGTCATTGCGCCTTGTAACAAAATTTATGACTGCTAGTACGACGGGCAGTAAACGCTTCAGTAAGGAATGAAAAGGAAAACACTTCCCAAGCCCTCTCGCACTTTTCAGAAGTGTAAAACAGCCTCCGCGTAGGAGGGAGACCAGCAAAAGAATTCCCGACGCCGCACTTTTCCCAGCTTGGCCAACAGGAAGGGGAGATCTATATAAAGTGGCCCGCTCCGTCCCCCTTAGCTCTCCTCCGCCAGGACGCAGACCACATCTTCCCAGGGGCCCGGGGGCTGCTGTTGAGCCTTTATTTCTCTCCAAGAAGGAAGAGCACGTTTTTCTACAGGGCACTTTGGAACGGAAAAAGTTCAGGGTACCTAACGGATGCTACTCTAGCCCTGCACCCCGCCCCACCCAGAGGAACTCCGAGACAACGACTCTTATTTGTGGTGCAGTTGGAAGGGGGGGCTGGGATGTAGAGGAGGGGGTAAACAATCGATGGGATTTGACAAGAGCCGCCATTGTTAGTAAATTACGTTCTTGTTATAAATTCCATGTAGGTCTAGAGAGAAGTGGGGGGTGGCATATTGGTTCCTTCTGTTTCTCTTTAAATAATCTAAAGACCATAGGCTGCTCACTCTCTGCTTTTGATAAACAGGGATTAGGAAGTCTCCTCTTGAATATATATATATGTATATATATGTGTGTGTATATATATATTCAAGAGAAGAAATATGCATATATATACATATATATATTCCATGAATCGGGCGTGTGGCTATACATGCTCTTCTCGGGGGAGGCTACCCTCCCTCCCCTTAGAGTTGCCTACGATTTCTAGGTCTTCAATTTTTCTCCTTGCAGTTTCAACTCGTAAAGGTTAATTGTTTTATAAGGCAGCATTTTCAGATGTTCTCAAGTTCTTTTTTCCACTCTACCCTGTGACTGTTATAAGCAATGGCAATTCCTGGGCTAGAGGTTTTAAAATCACTCCTATTTATACCAGATAACTCAATACCATAATACACAGTGCATTTAAGGCACTAGGACTAACCTCATTAAGGTAGCAATAAATTTTAAGATTGGTGATTGATTATCATGGAATAATGCAGCAGTTCACGTCGAGATGATAAACTTCAAAGTTTCTCTTTTGTTTTAGGTCTATGATGTAGGAATTCTGGTGTAACATCCCTGAGTGGCAGGGGAGGCGGAAAATATGTGGAATTAAAGAAAACACTCACCACAATTACGTTTTTTTCTCTTGAATTTTGTCTTTAATTCTTTTTGTAGGGTCTTCAGGTTTCTCTTGATAATCCGTAGAGGAGGATCTGGAACAGAATGGAAAACTCTCAGCGGAAGCTGTCTCTCCTGCGCACTTACACACAAATGTATCCAGAGTCTTTTTCCCCCCTTTAAGAGCTTCATATTCAGTGTATATCGTGTACACCGTTCTAGCCCTAATTCAGAGGGATAGCTTTCATCGGATGGAGAGGAGAATTGGTTTGGTGATGAGTAAAACTAAAACCATTTTCACAGAATACCTTGGCTGGAGGGAACGACAGGAGGGCAAACTTTTACCGCGGCCTTGTAGATTTGTTCAAACAATGAAAGTCCTGGGCACAGAGGGAAGGAATCTGGAAGTTCTGAGAACAAAAATCCTAAGTTTCCACTTCCCTCCCAAATCAGGGGTACGAAGAGAAAACCGGCACCCTCTCTCTTCTTCCCATCCCTTTCCCCCAAAACCAGACTGCTTTAATAGATGCCTAACTTTCATAGAGGCCTAGGGCTAACCAGAGAAAGTCTCAGGTGAAGAAAGGAGCTCTGTGAGAGTGTATGCTAACCTCTGGAGCAGAAATGAGAAAGAATAGATGCGCTTGGAAGGGAGCTTTTAGGTGGGGAATGGGCAGAGTTGGAGACCCATAACTGGGGGGGTGGGGGGAGGTAGGGATGGAAAGTGGCTGACGCCTACCCTGGGCCAAAAGATAAAACAACTGCTGGGCTCTCCAGTGCCCCCATCACTCCTCTGAGGAGGCAGAGAGAAAAAAGAATGGAAATTTACTAGCGAGATCCCAGACGCCATTACCCGGGCCTCTTACATGATGTATAGAGGTGGCTATCTTAGGTCTATCATAATAAACAAAGCCCTGGCGCTCTTGCCCATATCTACTCAACTCCTGGGCTTCAGTTTGGCGGGAAACACCCTAAGAAACGAGAATAGCTCACAGACATACGAACCGTGCTAGCAGACCACCCCGACACTACCGCCCACCGAAACTTCGAGTTTGAGGGAGTGAAGGGAATCTGATAAAACAAGGTGAAAGGAGGGATCAAAAATTCCCCTTCTAGCATCTTGCTTCCGTGATTTGTTGACTCAGTACTTTGAAAACATTAACTATTCCAGGGGAAAAAAAAACCCACACAAAGCATCCCGGCCATTATAAAGACAAAAACTCGCAACCGTAAGCCTTTGAAATGACCTTTGGCTCGAGTAGCAATAACTCACCCCTTAATGAACACCCAACGGAAGCGCCTCCAAGAGATCCCAACACCACGGGGCTCGCAACTTTGCCACCAATTCCTCTAGGTCCCTGGCCAGTGCCAGTAGGCTGCAGCCTGTCTCCCTTCGCCAAATAACTTGACTTGGGGCTGGTCACAGGAAGAACAAACGCGAGTTTGGGGGAGGAAGGGGAGTTGGGCGTCTAAGGCGCCAACCTTCCCCAGGTCCTTGGTCCTGGGCCTGTCCCAATAACGTCTTATATAATATATTCACGTGGGCGGACGTCAATTTTAAGTGCTTTATTATTTTTTTCATTCTTTTTTTAAATGGGGTTCATTAAGACTAGAAGCCTTCCGATAAGAAGACACTTGAAAGCTGAAAGGCCGTCAAACTCTGTCCACGATACCAGTCGCAAGAGATCCCAGCATATCGCTCACATTTTTTTCCTCTTAAAAAAAAAACCCAAATCCTTCTTCCGTTTTCATTTTTCTCCCCTTAAAACCAACGGTTGATTAACTGGGTAAGTTTTCATTTTGTATTTAATTAGTTATCGACGTGGGATCCCCATGGCCCACCTTTGGGCTCTCTGAAGTAGAGTCTGATCTAGCTTAGTCTTAGGGAAGGGGAAGGGGAAAGCTAAACAAAGTTGGCCAAAGTCTAGACTTCAGGCACCCAGCAGCCCAACTCCCATCTCCCCACCATCTCTCTTCTGGCCCACCCACCGATAAGGAAGATCCCAACTTGGTGATCTCAAAAGATCAGACGTTCCCAGCACTGGCTGTGGGCCATCCGACTGTAGCATCCTTTCCAGGAAGAAGACGTGGAAGCCGGAACCCAAAGTTGTCAGGAGATAACTCCCGTCCCCAGCCCCTAACCCCCCCCCTCCTCCAGCTCTCAATCCCACCCTCCCCGAGAAAATCTTTAGGATTACTCAGGCATATACCCGATCCTGGCATTATTGAAATTTTCGGTGAAGTTATAAGTGACTGCTTCTATGGGGCCAAATGAAATGCTGGTGGCGGTAATTGGATTCAGCTGACTAACTTGGCAGCCTCACAGCTCCGAGGCATAGAGCTAAGAAAAATGTCCAGCGCCTTTAAGTTCTGATCGAGCCAGGCACATGCAATTGACAAAACAACTTTGTTGTCTCCTCTGATTGCTGCAAAGGGCTGGAGGGGACGCACCTAGAAGGGTATCACCTGAGAAGATCTTTCACCCCCTTGGAGTAGGGGCCCTGGGGCCCGAGTCACCTCCCCTTTTTTTGCTGGAGACACTTCTAATCCAGAGGAAAGAAAGATGAGCTCCCTCCTCCACCTAAAATTGGATCCTAAATTGCCTTCTCAATCAGAGTGGGTCCTACCTACCCTCGACCCACAGAGGAGACCCCAGAGGAGAAGACCGAAAGATATTTTCAAGGGTTTTGTCCGAAGCTGGGAACCAAAGGAATAACCCAATAGTCTTCAGGTATAGACAAAGGCTAGGATGGTGATGAAAAGAAATATATGATTTTGTATTTAGTCTAGTTACTTTGCAGAAACAGTGAAATGGGGAGAGGAGAGAACCAGAATCACCTAAACCCTCTATCAAGATGGTAGCCACTAGTGAAACGACTGAAAGAAAAGATTAGAGTCCATTTAAAAAAGAACTTCTTGGCTTATATTATTTTGTGCTCTTGAATATGTTGGGGGAGGGGTGAAGAAGAGACTTTGCTAGCAATTTCATATAAAAAGAGAAATATTAACTTAACAGCTGAGAAAAAGGAAAGTCCAATCCACGCATGTGGAGAGGTTTAAAGAACAATGCACAGAGGCTACATTGCCACTGAGTTTATTTTAAATACATATAAATCAACCTTCTTGCACCCTGCCCAACAGCCCAAGACAAGGAATTAATATGACATTCCATCTTACTTTGGCAGTGACAGCCTAAAAAAAGTTTCTTTTTTTTTATTTACTTCATTTTCAGCCTCTTCTCAGAACTACAGATTGACCCCCAAAGCCCTTCCTCCAGCTTCCCCCAACCCCTCCCCTAAATTCATCCCCCTCCCCTCCAAATCCTCCACCCCACCAGCCAGCCTAAGAAGGAGGCGAATATCTTCTCCTAACCTTTGGGAACCCGGGCAGCTTCCCCACAAAGTGCATCTCATTATGATTAATCATCGCCCTCGATGTATATGTATAAGTGTATATAGGTCTATGCGGGCTGGCTAACAAATTGGCAATAATCAAGATCACAGATTACACAAAATAAATCATATTTAGTATTTCGCTAAAGGCAGCGGCGTGCGGCCCTGTGCTCAAAGGTTTCCATTTGTTTATCATGCAATTGCTTACCTGGGTCTCAATTTATCATAAACCTGGTCTCCTCAGTCTCAATAAGTGCGCCTGCAGTTGTGAGAATATATCCTTCACCCTTTGTCTGCAGACAATACTGTCCTAAACCTGATCTTGCGGCTTTACAGACATTTCCATGTACCCATGCAGACAGTATTCCCGATAGAATGGAACCAGGCTGAGGTTCAACGACCAATAAAGGCAGGAAGGATGGAGTTCTCAATGTGGGATTTTCAAACCCCTTTCCCAGTGCCATTCGCCGCCCTCCAACGCTGAGGCTGCCTCGGATGCCTCTCTATCCCCCACCCCCTCTCCTCTATCCCCCCAGTCTGGGTTTGTTTTGATTTCAGAACGTGGCCCTCTATGAATTTGGAGCGAGCCCCAGAAACCCCCTCACCATCGGAAAATACTAGCGCTGCCTTAAAACGCGAAGCATATTTGTTCACGTGATCCGGAGAGCAGATTGTTCTGATTGAAGCTGAAACTTTCACGTTGTCCATCCCCGGAGCACGGGCATGGCTGGGGGGCTGGGGTGGGCTTGGTGGAAGGAGGAGGTCTCTGGAGGTGGTGGGCGCGCAGGCACCCCGCCTGGCTCTAATCCCCGGGTGGGGGTGGGGGTGGAGGGAGAGGAGTAAGAGGAGAGCACCTTAACCACCTTACAACTTTCCGAATGGCCCCAGCTCCCTTTTGAGGGACAGGAACCAGCTAGTTTGGGGTAGAGGGAGAGAGCCTTTCTTTCTCTGGCCACTCAGGTCCCTTGGGCCAAAGAGGCCTGGTGGGTTCCAGTGTTTGCAAGATTGTCTCTTCGCCGAGAAATTGAAGGGGGCCGAACAGAGCCGAGCCTTAGAGAGCTTGCCCCAAGCCAGCTCGCCTACGACACAGACGCCCAGGCATCCCGATGGCTTGCATTGTGTTTACTACGGCGCTTCTCTCCCTCTCTCTTCCTTGTGGGTAAAACAAACACATAGGGTATTAATTAATTTGAATGGCAGTTTTGCCAGACCTTGCTGATCAAATAAATGATTAATCCACCACCGGTGGGATAGGGAGAAGAGAAGAGGAGCTTAATTTTGAGACGGGGGGAGGGGGGGATAGAGGGGAGACGAATCTGCACCCAGCAGCAACCCCGAGAGTGCCTAGATTGAAATATTTCTTTTAGAACCACCCTCCCCGTCTTCTTTCTTTCTTTCTTTCTTCCTCTCTTTTCTTTCCTATTCCCCCCCCCCATGTCCAGGGGAAATTTCCTGGAGTAGCAGAGATTGAGGAGCCCTCAAGAAAAGCGTGATGCGAGGGACACGTCGTTCCCCAGGGATGGGTGCGTGTGACTAATGTGTACTGTTTATCTACAGAGCTTCTGAACTTCCCAAGCCCTTTTTCCGAATATCTTCATCTCCTTTGTTTCGGCTTTACCGGTAGCTGAAGCCCCCAGAGCCAGGGGCAATGGTTGGTGTCTGTCCTCAGGTCCCTTCCCGAGTCCCAGCCCGAGGCCTGACAGTAATGTATGGCTTTACCTTCCGAACTAGAAGTGGATTGTAACATTTATCTAAATTACATTGCTTTCTATGACTTTGCAAGTCAGTTATAAAAAGATTGGGGTCCAATTATGGAAGGATAATAGGTTCCGTGTAAATAATTGTTAGCCGATTGTTCTTGCTGGCTTGTTTGTTTGTTTTCTCTTCCCACGGTTTGCTCTCTTTTGAGGAGGAGGAAAAAAGGGGTGGTTTTAAACCACCCACTGAAAAAGGTGTCGTGGACTCTGCCTGGAAATATAAATGCCTAGGAAGAAAAGACTTTCTGTGTGTATCATTTTCTGCCAGCCCTTGACAGTCATACACGAATCTATGTGTTTATTCACCTAATCACCTATACACAGACATGTATGAGGCATATATTATAATCCATTCCATACACATCCACTACACACTGGATTTATTTATTGTAGACAAAAATATATACATATGTGTTGCCTCATTCCATCTCTTACTTGCAGATGCTTATGAATTTCAAATCTGATATCTATATTTCGATGAAAATTTCTCTCTTCTTGGGGTGAGTGTGTACTTTGTACATACATACACAATACATAAATGGGACAGAGTGGAAAAGGCGCACGAATTTCCTCCCTCTGAATATTTTTTTTAAATTGGGAAAAACAGTTTTCTACTGAGTGGAAATAGAGGAGGCAACTACAAGCACCCTCCATACCAAAAAGGGGGTGAGGTGGAGGAGAAAGGCAAAAAATCATCCAGCAGCCTCTCGTCTTTTGTTTAACTTGGTGAACCTCACCTCAAAGTAAGCTTTCTTCGTGGGCCTTCTTTCTGAACCCTGTAGATGGGTCCAAAGCCATCTTCTCCTCACCCTCACCAATCCCCAGTCTTTCTGGAGAGGAGCAGGAGCAGACGGGGAGCAAGTGTTAATCCTTAGTCGGAAAGGGAGGGCAGTTTTGCAGGGAATTTGTCTCAAGGAAAGGATCTAAGACTTCTTCAATCGGAGCATATGTTCATAGAGCAATAAAACGGAAAGATTTACAGTCCTCGCCCGGCCCCCAACAGCCTCACACCCTTTCAGGAATTACTTACGATGATTTATCACAACAACCCGGGCAATTGTCAAACTGATAAAATATCCCGAGCCCGGTGCCCAAGCAGCCCCGTTCTTGGGAGAGTGGTGGGATTGGGCGGGGGTGGGGGAGTGGGGGGGGGGAGGGGGTTGGAGTCCAACGGGGCATTTTGCAATGTTTTCCCCTCTGGACCTAAAAAAGAAAGTCGAGTAGTTAAGGAGGTGGTCATGGGGGGGGGGGGAATAAAGAGGGAAGTAAATCCTCATTGAGAAAAATATCCTAGCAGCTCCCGAGAAGGACCGAATCTGTGCCTGAGTCACCAGCAAAACATATAAACATTTGTCATGTTTGAATAATTGAATTAATGTGTTATTGTTTGAATGTATAATTCATAACGGGGAAAACTTTGTCTCCGTCTTTCCAGGAAAAAAATCCACCAACACACGCATTAAAAGAGAGGGGGGGAAAGGAAAACATCAACAACCCACGGAAGTCATAAAAACTCCGAGGGAGGTATCTGAAACAAGACTCCTGCGAAGACTGGATTAAAAGGAATTCCAAAGCACGAACTAGAGAACTCACTTTCGCAGAGCCAAAGCTAGGTTTTACTGGGACTGAAAAGGTGCTTCTCTCCTACTAGGCTCCCTTTGAAAGGTTTAAGAAGAGGGGCTAAATGGAAAGGAGAGGAGAGGTGAAATGCCGGGCCCAGAGAAAACCAGCATTATTGCCTCCCCAAAGAAGATTGTTTCAAAAAAAAAATCTAAAATTAATTGTGGAGAGGACAAAGTCTCTTATTTTTCGACAGCCCCTCTTCCCTCTTGTCCTTCATGCCTCCCCAAAATGTTTTCTGTCTCCTAGAGTTAGCCAGATCTCCAGCACGAAAAAATAAATGTTTTTTTCTCCTTTGCTTAATTTTCTTTACCCCATTCTGGAAAATTAAGAGAAAAAGATAGAAAGAAGAGCAAAAAGATACCTAGCCTGAGTGAGAGAAGCAGCAGTGCCTAGATTGGGGGGGACGGGGAGGGGGGGAGAGAAGGAACTCGGAAATCATTATCTGTTGGTTAAAACCTGCCTTGGGTAAAATTTCAACTCGATTTTATAGCCTTCTATTATGACGCAAAGAAAAATTTACGACCCTCGCTTGAAAAGAGGTCCGGGGCCTTTTCTCACCGGTTTAAGAATAGGCAGCAGATGCCCTGACAGCGAGCATTGTTCCCAGTTACACCAGTAAATCTAAGCCCCATTTCAGCACACATGCAAACCCCACAGCCTTGCCATTTTCTTTCCAACTCTTGCTATCGCCAAGCAAAACGTGCGCATACACACACATGCACACATACAGAGCCTCTGGCCGCTCTCAGCAATTTTTCATAAGTGCAAAGCTTTTCTGAATCAAAGGTCACTATATAAGCCTCTAACAACTTCTCACTGTCGTACGGTTCCAAATCAGGAAGCCAAGGGAACTATTTGTCAACCCCCCCCCTGACAGCTAAGTTCATTAAGGATTTAAATCCGAAGAAATAAAAGTAGTAAAATGTTTACATACCGAGCTGCTCTTTCTCGCCTGCTACAGAGGGTTAGGTGTGCAGAGAAAGAGTCCGCTCCCTCCCTTTGTATATTATATTCTTGGGATCTCTTCAGTTTTCAAGTCTGATAGAGTCCTTTGCTTGGCAGATTAATGACGAGTCCGTGTTTCTTAAGGGACGTGCTGAATTAATTATTTCGCAAATCACGTGGTCGGGACTTGTAGAAATCTATTCTTATCATCTTCCTTGCACTTTGAAAATTCTCCCCGTTATGAATGGCCCTCCCTAGGCTGCTGGTGATCCCTACGATCGCCCAGTTCAGGGGAAAGGGCTGACAAACATGGCCGTTGGAGGCTGTGTGGAAGGGCTCTGCTGGGAAGGTCCTGGCTTACTGTACTGTACAGTGAGTGGTGTTTGCTGTTGACTCTGCTTTTCCTCCCCATTCTTTCCTTAACGACTAGTGGTGATATAATATACAGAATTTTATTGATGTATTGGTAGTAACAGGAGGAGCCATTAAACAGAAGACGGTCAAAGTATAATCATAAAATGTGTCTGAATATTTAAACTTATGTCTGTGCACTTATAAATACACATGTACACGCGTCTCTGGCGAGCCCTTCCATATATTAAGCACACATGTCTTATTTTATGCATTGTGCTCATTCCGTGTCTCGAGCAAGCCCCATCTATTTTTGGACTCCTGCCTTGGCTACTCTTCAAGGAAAGACAAGTCAAATATGAAAAATACCCTCGATAAAAATAGCGCCCGCCACTTTTAATAGCAAGGCGTGTTTATTGTTGTCTATGGAACTGCTATCACAGGGGAGATAGGAGGGGCAAGGGGCTGGACTGAGCAGTCCCAGAAAAGTTTAAGCATCCCAAGATTTTTAGTTTAAGATGTTCTGCTTAAAGTAACTGATACAGCCAAGTCTGCTAGTGCTATGGGGTTTGGTTTGTTTGTTTTGACAGAATCTAGTCTCTTCCTTCTAGTTGTCAACTAACAGCTTGATCTCACTATCCACCTCAGAATGCAGTGCTCTGTGGGGCTCCAAGGTTCAAAAGGAAGGTGGGGGTACAGAGGAGTGCTTTCCTGACTGTAATCAGGTAGGAAACCAACCCGGAAACCAGTCCTTTGAGCACAAGCTAGTCAATTGTTGTTCCCCAAAGAAAATAATAGACAGTACCCTGGTAGACTTATTCTAACCTAAGGCTCTTCTCCAGCAACAATGGTCCAATCAACAAGATTTTTCAGATTGCTTAAAAGTAGTTTGGTGAAGAGGATGTCAGGATGGTATGTGGAAAGGGACTTTTAAAAGGTGTACTTTGGTACTCTTTTTTTAAAGAAAAATCAGGCAAACTCAGTTTCCCTCCCTGTTATTCTATTATGGGGGCAGGGGGGGGGTGACCAGTAAGTAAATAAGTATGCAAAAAAATAAGCAAGCAAACAAATGTTGAAACTTAGTTATTTTAAGACTTACAAAGACTGCTTCTGTCAAGGCAACAAACAAGATGGGTTTCTCTACACCTTTTATTATTTCAAATATATATGAACAAATTACATCAAAACTACAGGCAACAATTAGTATAAATAATACTTTAATCAGTGGCAGCAAAACCATCGGTAGATTCTATAAAAGCATCTTATATGGACAGATATCATAGTGTTGCTTGACGATGTCATAACAAAAGGCTGCAATATTACAAAGTGGGATGTCTGAGGAGCAGTCTCTTCAAGAAAACATTCCTCTTCCACCTTCAGTCACAGAGCCACCCCCAACGGAATTACCAAAACCAAAACAAAAAAAAAACATAAACAAAACAAACACTTCTGGCTCATATTTTCTGGAACAAAATGGAAAAAAATAATAGCAAATGGGCCATGGAGCTCATTTTTGTGGAGCTTCCCTTTCAGCAGGAACACAGATGGAAACTCTCCTGTCGCTCCCTTTGCCTGGAAGCACAAGAGAGGGTTTCCTGAGGCCATTGGCCTAGTGTGGCCCTCTTCCAGCAAGCCCAATTGGACCCTTGATCCCAAGATGAATTTAAGAGTTGGGTCTGCCCTCACATCCATTCAGTATATATTAACATTTCAAAAGCCCATCACTAGAGCCATACAAGGAAAGTTGAGACTTATAAACAAAGGGGTTGCTTCTTTGATTAAGTTACTTTCCAGAGTATTAGCTCTAAGTAAGAGAAGGAGTCTTGGCTTTTTTCCAAGAAAACATACTTGTGTGCTTTCTCAGCTAGAGCAAGGGAGAGTTGAGTTAAGCAATTGTGACATTTGGTCGAAAGCTGGGGCTAAGTAACCTGAACTTCCGAGGGGGTCGGGGGAAGCCCTCTGTAGCTGGACACCATGCAAAATAGACATTTCATGGAAAAGTTTCAATATATTCAGGGATGTGAATTTCAGGGAATAGTGAGAGCAATGCCCAATTTGCCTAAGGAAAAACCTTTACAAATGCTGCATCCAAATGGTTTCCGTGTCAGAAAAGGGAGGGGGGGTGGAGAGAGAAGGGTAGTTAGAGTCCAAAAGGTTAAGGGTTTAGAGGTCAGTCCTCCCGGCTGAAATACAGCTAATCGAATAGAAAATTTGTCCTCTGGATGAACCTGTTTCTGTAATTTAGCCGAACTTCAGTAAAATACCTTTTCAGCTTCTCAACGTGAAGGCGTCAGAAAAAAGACGTCTTTACTATGTATGAACTCTGCGCTTTTTGTCATAGAAACAATGACGCGAATAATGCAGGAATATCCATCTTTAATATCACGACATGTAGATATTCAAGTATTGCCATGTGCAAGTCTGAGAATCAGGCTCACCCCAAGGAAGAACAAAGAGTTGTCTCCAGGATTTAATACAAAAGACCAAGTCTTGGAAAAAAAAAAAAAACTTTAGACGAGCCTAATTTCAGCTAAAGAACTCAAATTAATTAATACCTGCTCCTAGCTTTGGGCATGAGTCATACTGAGAAGCAAACACATGTATGAAACTGCCATTTTCTCTTTTTCAGCCTATTTTAAGATTACCTTTGGAGCCTTCCAAAATGTCTGGAGAAACAACACAATTCTATGATCTCCCTTTCTTTTAACCCTAGTCCCTTCTCCACATCTCCTCCTTCCTTTCAATTCTGTAATAGCTAAAATAAGTTTATTTGGTGATTATGTTTTAGAAACCCAGAGGATTGAGGGGGATGTAAAAAAAAAAAAAGCCATGAAAAGCCTGCTTTCTAACCAGCCCTGGAAGAACCTTTCCATTTTCCCACTTACTCTTAAAGGGTTAGTGCTTCTCACACACACACACACACACACACACACATTTTTTAAAACCCACAAACCTCTCTTGACAGAGAAGTATTAAGAAAAATATCAATGAATCCTGTCCCCTTGGTTTGAGTATTTTTCATGTTATTCTCCTACCAAACTGAAGGTGACATAGACAACTTGAAAACTTTAAAGGGGTGCATTAGATCACCCAAGACTAAGACAGAAAAGATTTATTTCTATTTAGCAAAAAGACATTTTCTCCCCTTCTGGAACTAACTTCCTTCTATTCTTGACCATTTGATTCAATTTGCTTGCCTTTTTGCTCATTTATTTGGACAGCATTCCCCCACCCCACCCCCAACGCCAATATGTTTTCCAGATTTCTGGTAAGACAACACTTTGCTAAACAGACTGGTGTGCAAGGTGAATTGTGCATTGGGAATCGAGTTGGAAGGTAAGAGGATCTCTACTATGGCACCGAAGACTGGGGCTGTTTTGTTTGGTTTCCCCACAATGAAAATGTTTGACCATTTGTTCCCTTTTTAAAAAATCCCACAGAAGCGGTTGTGAGCAGAGCGAAGAACCAGTTGTGCGGTCTAAACACATTTTAAAGAAATTGACTTTGGGTCGATATGTTTTCCATCTCCTTTCTCTCTCTTTCTCTCTCTCTCTCTCTCTCTCTCTCTCTCTCTCTCTCTCTCTCTCTCTCTCTCTCTCTGAGTTAGGGCATTTCTCCCACACTGGGGGTGGGGAGGAGGAAGAGAGTCCTAAATGCCTGGCAAACTGAGAAATCTAAGCCGTACACATTCTCTATGATTTTCCATAAGAAGGAACCTTGAGCTTCAGCTCCCCTGCTTAGTACTTTTGGCTTAGAGCATGTTAAAGTGTGTGTACTCCTCTAATAGACAAATAAATAAATATGTAAACACAATCTGAAAATAAAATAACCCGTTTCCACTTTTCTCCTAGGTATTTCTTTGGGGGTTTCTGAACATGAGCAGGGGCTTTAAATCACAATCAGACACAAGATAGAAGCCCCAGGAAGTTCACAAATCCTGTAACCAGCTAAAAGCCCTCTGCCCTGAACTCTCCTACATTCCTTAAGCCCGAAACTACTTTGGGGGGGGGGGGGGGGAGGAAAGACAGAACATCAAGACTGATACTGGCATAGAATCAAACCTTCACTTGAAAATTGAAAACCGAAAAGATGTAATTTCCATTTGTGTTTAATGACTCGTCAGATTTTTATAGACTCAGTAGCTCCTTCGATATATAATTATGTATACATACATCCGCACACACACATATATATATATAATTATATATCTCCCTCTAATTTTCCCTAAACTTTCCACTTCCTGCCTGGAGAGTCTGGGGGTTGTGCTAGTATGAAGAATGCCAAGAAAGTCTGAAGTACCCTCAGCGAGTCCGCTTTGTGCAGCACAGCACCTTAAAGCAAGCCGACAGCCTGGGGAGGCTTTGCCTGCTTCCATGCAGGATGCGTTTGGATCATGTCAGTTCTACACACAGCACAGTTCAGAAGCAAAGGATGAAATTGGGGGGAGGGATGGGAGAGATTGGATGGGGTGGGGGGTGGGGGAGATTTCACCTCCTCTATAAAGTCGTCAAGTCAGTGTGATGGTCCTTGGACACGGGCTGTAAATGCTGGTTCGAGGCGGCGGAGGAAGACCTGCCCTTCGTGTTGGGCAGCTTGTGGTCTTTTTTCCATTTCATCCTACGGTTCTGAAACCAGATCTTGATCTGGCGTTCAGAGAGACAGAGAGTGTGAGCTATTTCGATCCGACGACGCCTCGTCAGATACCTGTTAAAATGGAATTCCTTTTCCAGTTCTAGGACTTGCTGCCTTGTGTAGGCTGTTCTGGACCGCTTGGGCTCCCCTCCGGTGTAATTGGGATTCACTGAGGGGGAACAAAAGAAATATACGTAAATGTAAGCCACATAAGAACAAGTTTGGTGCAGTTCAATCTGAGCTTGCACTCCATTATGATTTTTAAACAATCCTCGGGAGCGCGCATAAACACGCGCGTGCACATACTCACAAGCTTGTCGGTGTATGGGGTCGTTAAATCCCCACCAAAAAAACAAAACAAAACAAACACCCAACCCCAAACCCCAATAACAAAAAGCCAAAAGCTGTGCATGTTGGATTCTCTGATTTTTTGTAGATTACATCCCCTCTTCACCTCTAAAATATTCTCCTTCTAAAAATGGAGCCCCCCATTTCCTTGATACAGTCAAGGAACCACATGGCCAACGGCCTATTTCCTCAGCTATAAAAATTTATGGGGAGAGTAATTGCGGCATCCATTTAACACACGCTCATGCACACACACACACACACACACACACACACTCACATCCACATACATTCGGACATAGTCCACAACTCTAGTTGGATCTGGGGAAGCACTTGGGGCCAGCAGCCTCAGGGATGGTGGGACTGGGGTGGGGGAAGACAGAACGACCGGAGCCAGCAGAGGAACCTTACCGGAATTTACATGCACTTTCTTCATCCAGGGGTACACCACAGCGGGCTGTTTGAGGGCCGTCCCGTTGGGAGGTTGCTTGAGGCTGGCCGGCTGGCTGCAGGCCCGGGAACTGGGAATTGGAGGCGGGGGACAATGCTCCCCTTGGCCCGGGTAGTGGCTCGCCGGGCCCGATGGCTCCTGTCCATGACCCCGCGGAGGCACCGTAGAGCCTTGGGCATTGCTACAGCTGAAGGGCTGATCGCTGTAGTTTGACCGTGGGTAGACTCCCTGATGCTGGAAATCCGAACCCTGAGAGCCACTATAATAGTCTGAGCTCTGCTCGGCTAGGTAGCTATTCTGCAAATATTCCTCACAAGGAGGAAATTTGGGGTCCACATACTTAGAGTTCACCATATACGAACTCATGGCCATTAATTTCTGAAGGTAGAAAATACTAATTTTTCTCGTGTTGTCTTTTTTTCTCCTTCCATAGGGCCCTCCTACTTGCTGTCAACTGAATAAAGTTAGGGGGCCATGTGACCGCCCCAGCCAATGGCGAGGGAGGGAGTTTATCACCGGATTTGTGAGCATCTCATAATTTTCACAAATTTAACTAAATAATATACGTGTAATCAAGTGACTCCACTCTATGCATTTGGTCTTCCCAGCCAGATGTTAATGTGGTAGGAGGATTCATCACTCCAACCCCCATCTCCTTTGCCTCTCAGGTAATCCGAGCTTTTGTTTGAAATGGACTTTTCTAACCTTCCATGCCCTTTCCACTAATCCTCCAGAAATCATTCCCCGGCCCTTCGCGTTACATTGGTAAATAAAACATCCAGCAAGAATATAAAGATGGTATGCTGGAGGCGTTGAGGCTGGGGCTAGGGGTGGCATTAAGACATTGGGGAAAACGTGCAGAAGGAGAACTGGGAGAAAGACTCCACGCCCAAAGAAAAGCCATCAAACAGAAAGGGAATATGATGTACAATAGATGTGTCTTGGCTTTGTCTCCCCGGGGTCACCCAAAAGTTACCAGAATCTAGTTCTGTTGAATAAAATTAGGCAATCAGTAACTCCGAATGCACTTAGCAGGTCCCCGTACAGAAATTCACACAGAAAGCAGGGCGACTCTCATTTGTGCTTTGGGTTATCGCCCACCCCCGCCCCCCACTTCTTTACGATTGAAGTTACAAGCAGTTAAATCGAAGACTTCGTAACACCATCCCAGGAAAGCATCCCAAATTTAATCATATAAACTTTCCCCCCTGTTCATGCGTCTGCCTTAAGCAGAAGTGAAACCCAGATAATACCTCTCGTGCTACTTTCCATATAACCCAGGAGTTTAAAAAAAAAAGTGTCCAGAAAAAAATTTTCACACCTACCCTCTTAACTCTTTTTTAAAAGTGCCCTCTTTCAGAATCATTCATTTATCAAACTAGTTTTCAGATCGTTCAGACCTACCATGTGACTCAGTTTTACAATGAACAGATTTTTTTAAGCTGATCTATAATTCACCAACATCAATCCATATTCCCCATGTCTTAAGGTGTCAGTAAATAAGACAGAGCTAGCATGACTTGAATAAGTCTCCAATAAAGCAGCATGCACTTCATTTCGGGTCCCCAGACATTTACACTTTTAACCATTTGCAGAAATGTGAAGTTTTTGCATCGACCATATATTCCCCTAGAATCGAATCTGTGACTATGTGAATACCACACAAATTCGGTTCTACAGGGTATATATAGACAACGTAATAACATTCTGTTCTCATCTACAATGTAATTTGCCAGGATCACTGCATTTTTTTCTGATTCACCCTACTTTCTAAATCAAAACTATTCTGTACTGGCTAAAGGCTGTCATCCTCCATTGAAATAAATCAGCACTTTTAGAAGACATTCAGGTAGTCTACAGTTTGCTGAAATACCTCTTTTAGGACGTAAGGACAATTTACAGCGACTAATTCAAATATCCTTCCTTTTCTGCCTGAGGGAAAACCTGAGTGGGATTTAGAAGCCTCTATTGGAGCTCTTCTAAGGGAAAAAAAATGAAGAAATAACAATAGTATTAATAACGATGACCCATCCTGGAATTGACAGATTTTTCCCTACTCCTGGACATCCGAATAATCTCCCTAAGTAACATTTTTAGAAAGAAAGCAGACACTGTCTGGAGAGATAAGAAGAAACAGAGAAATGCGTCCACCAGCCTCTTCCCCCCCAGCTGAAGTAAAACGTTGGCTTGAAAGCTAAAGTTAGTTTCCAGAAAAAAAAAAAAAACAAAATACAACCAGTTCCGTTTACCTTCGCGTCATTAGAGTGCCTTTCTCTTTTATCCTGTCCAACTTCAGGCAGTAAACCTAAGGGTCGAATGCTTTGCTCAGGCAAATGTCCTTGGGTTTAGTGGGGTAGCGAATATGGTGAAGGGCAGGGCTAGGGGTCATTCGAAATCATTTACAAACATATCACAAAGTTTCATTATTTTTGCTTTGGCGACAGCAGCACACAAGAGTACAAAAGTTCATGAATTGCGCCTGCCCCAACTCCTCAGTGCTGTCCGGGGATCAACCCCTCAGCTCCGGTCGGGTTTTCAAGCAGGGAAACAAGGACACTCTGGAGGATGGATTTCAGAGCAAGAAAGATAGCCCATTCTTTTTGGATTTGTTTTCTATACAAGGTGCTAAGCTTGAGATTTCTTTCTCTTTCTTTCTTTTTTATCTTTGAAATATATAGAGACCTGGCCCTTGGGTGGGAATAGGGAGTAAGGGTTAGGAGAGAGAAACAGCTCCTGGTACTATTACACCAGTCCCTACTTGGATGAAATCCGTCCTCCACCCACTTCCACCACCACCCCCCCATATAATTTTTTTTTTGTCATCTAAGTATTTGACCTTAGAATCTCTTTGCTTTGCGGATTTAGGGATTTAGTGTGATGATCCTTGTGCCTAATGCTTCTGAAGAGGGCTTTCCTTCCCCCACTGAGTCAGTTTGATCCCCATTTCCCAATCTCCAAAATAAAACAAATTGTCAACATTTTACTTCTTTACTGGACAACAAGGGTTCTTGATCTCATTCAGAAAAATCGAGAGACACGACCCAATGGGTTCAGCAATGGGAGAAATCTGGTACATTTTCATATTTGTGAGACGCTGTGACCTGCATTTCACCTTACTGCACGACTTGCTCAGACAGGTCAAAGCCAGAGAGTTATTGATGAACAAAAGCGTTAAATAGTCACCTCCTGTTCCACTGCCCACACAAACGCTTTTGATCTATCAGGCTTTTTGTGTTTGTGTTCATAATCGTTATGCAAAATGTAGGTTTGAGAGAGGAAAAAAAAGTGATTCAGAAATATAAGGGGAGTCCAAGCTTCATCTGCCAAGAGCACATCTGCAGTTCAGCATGGAAGAAAGCTAGGAAAAGGTTACCTATGAAAGAGAATGTTAAACCCCAGAGAAAAGAGAGTCATTTAACTTCATCAAGGACATCTTGCAGAAGAGAAGGGGAAAATCACAGAACAGAACAGAACAGAACAGAATCTGCAGCACAAGGATAAGCCTGGCGTGGTGACTGAAAACAACCTGATTATCAAGAAGGCAGCCTCTTTCTGTGGGTTGGGAAACCGTGTATACTATACATATATATATATATATATACGTTTATATATGTATATATAACATCTTTGCTCCACATGATCAAGGGTATATCATGTTTCATTAGAAAGATGGGTACGCATGGAGAACTTGTCTTCTGAAGATTTCATTTTCCTCATAGATAAAAATTAGCACCATTTTATAGTGACATCCTAGGCTACCAAGGTTGCATTCTCTTTCCTTTTCTTAAAAAACAAAAACAAAATCCTTGGACATCATATAACTGAAGATTTACTAAAGAACCGGAGGCCTCAGAAATTCTGGTTCTTCCTTGTAAAATGGCCAATCCCAGAAGACCAAAATTACAACACCCAAGCCCCAACAGTGGTTGCCTCCACTCTTTCTTTACATTCTATTGGCCTGCTCTAGCTGGCCCATTCATTTTTCTTAAAGCATTGGGAGTATCTTTAGTTACTCTATGGAAACTAGATGGCCAGTCTAACACCATACCTGACAGTAACAGCCACCCCGCCCCCTTGGATCCAAAAGTGTCTATAAGCCATCTTCACGAAAAGCCCATGAATATATTCCTCCCTCTGCAGATGTGTTTCTGAACCAGGAAAGCCCGACGAGAAAGTAGTAGGGAACTATTTTAGGGGAAATAAAGGCAGTTGGGCGTGGGGTTGAAGGAGGAGTGGTCGGGTTCTATGATTTAATCCGGTGATTACAGTGTTCGCACAGGGAGGCGCTGCATCGCTCCAGCATGTTAACAGAGTAACACTGCTAATTAGTTTCAAGCACTTAAAAGGAATTTAAGATGCCACCTAGCACCTGTGCTGGATGGTAAGTGCTTCGAAGAAACTCAGCAGCAAGTTTCCATATCACAGGTGATTGCTAAAGAGTCTAGTAACAGCAGGTTCAAACCGGCTCATGCTCCACGACTAGAGACCCAAGTAACCCCAGTGTAGGAGAGCCAAGCTTCATTCCCCACCCCGGCTGTCACTCTTCCAAAAGCATTTAACAGTTGGCAGTTCAAGCAATTCAAACTTTGGGAAGGAGGTAGAAACAAAAGGGGGTACTTACAGGAGACGTCTTTCCATTGTGTTGAACCTGTTGCAATAAAAACGTGGGTCACTGTTAAATTCCATAAAAGAACAAGGTTCTTTTTCAAGATTGCAGAGAAAAAATGGAAAAGGCCTGTCAGGTGTCCAGCCCAGAAAAAAAGAATGTCTCCCACCCCGTGGCTTCGAGAACTATAGAGCACCTGAAAGTTTCCTTCCAAGCAGAACCTGCAGTTGTGTGCACCAAAGTCTGAATCCTCTAGGGCTACTGGATCCCCTCTCTGGTTTTCCTGCACTGGCTCAAACTACTTGGAATAATGTTTCCCCACTGAAGTAGTGAGAAGTGTGATCGGGCCTTTGTGTGTTGCCTTCAGTATTTCAGTTGGGTCCATCCGTGGCTCCACATCCGTTCCTGATAAAGTAGATCCCACAATCTATCCCCTCCTGGGACATTTCCACGCTACTTTGAGCCTAGAAGCGGTTCTGCTTTTCTATTAATGCATTCAGGTTACTTTAAAATTTACATTTGATGAAACTTCACAATTCCTCTCAATGCCTTAGAGACTTTTCAGGCAGGATCTCTGTGTGACTTGAAATCGAGTGCCCAATGCTACTTGAATTCAATGATAAAGATCAATTCAAAGGAAAATGAGAAACCAATTCATAGTGGGAGGAGGTGTAATCAGTGGGTATAAAGGTAAATTACATTTCTGTAAATTGATGTATTTATACTTATACCATAATGCCTATGCAAACATACCTCTGCATCATTTGACTGCATTGCTTGCTTGAGAATTCTTATCACAGAAGACCCAGAGCAATTTTCTCCATAGAAAATGCCAACCCATTTAAAAATTTTATTCCACATGATAGTTTACATTTCCTGAGCACCGAGAAATCCCGAGTTCCACCTCTCTCCAATTTACTTTTCCCCCTTTCCTTTCCCCTCCCAGCGTATTGTAACCGCTTTCTTATCATCTCAGATGTACCGTTATATATATATATATATATAAAGACAGTAAACTCCCTCCTTCCTCCTAGTTAATCCTGGTGAAGGGGTATTGACAAGCTACTTTTGTGTAAGTGTGTGGAGAAAGAGAAAAGGCTGAATCTTCCTCTATTTGTTCATTTCGAGTTAGGCTGATTTTGAATCAACTTGATTTGTGTTTCTTCCCAACTCCTCCCCTCCACCCGCAGGATTAACAAACATCAGAGAAATTCGATCAAGTCTTTAGTTGTATCATAGGTAATCACAGACTTACTGTTCTTTCCCAGTGGATAGGGGAACCTGAGAGCAGAAATATCTCGTTCAGGATCAAGCCGAATGTTCCTTGCTAACACTTTCCCTATTACTGCTTCCAGGAACCAAAGCATCTGCACTTGTATGCTCTTAAACTAATTTATGGTGGGAATTATATTTTGGCTTGTCAACTCTCGAGCCATAAAACAAAGTTTATTGGAATCACGTGCTTCTAAATAGCCACTCAGGACCTATCTCTGCGGAACCATAAATAACCTTCTGCTTTAAACTTTTATTCACTAAATAAAGGTTCACTGCAACTGTTCTATCAAATGTAAATAGTTTCAAATATTCAGGATGTATGGGAGGCCATATTCATATCAATCCCCGGGTCTTTTCAAACAGCACCTTTTCAGAGAAGGCTGTTTAAGTTGAGAGATAGTGCTCCAAATTTGCTATTTGGGAAAAGGACTGTGGGCATTTCTTACGGTTCTTTCGCTGCGTTCGCTGTGAGTACCATCAACTCCTTTATTTAAATCTGTTCTAGCTCTATAGTTTTAAAAGAAATAAAGAAGAAAGATAAGACACACTGCATGTTTCCTTAACTTCTTCTCTGGAAGTTATTTAGCGTTTGGTTTGAGGATGGGGGAGCAGGGGGAGAAGTGATATTAGGAATAGAGGAGGTGGGAAGAGAGTTGGTTTGAACGAACACATTTGCTGAACAATAGTTCAGGATGGATTTAGTAAGAGGGGAAGGTCATCACAAGCGTGTGGATTTCTATGATTTGCTTAGATCTGAAAGGGGAGCCTGAGTAAGTGACTAAACTGCTTAAATCAGAAAGGCTCTACGTTGGTAAAGTGAGAAGTGGCTAAATAGCCCCAAAGAAATCTCTGAGAACTGAACCTCTAAGGGTGGCTATAAAACAATAAAACAGTCTTGGTGTGAAGGCAACAGGGTGTGAGGAGGCAAATGAGAATTTCAAGGATTCCGAGCACAGGAAGTCGAATGTCCCAGCTCACTTGCCACTGAAGCCACTGGGTTTAGAACAGATTGGAAGCAAAAACTGGGCACAAGAAGTTTAGAGGGGAAGGGATTACTGCCCAAGAAGCATAGCCCTATTCCAAGGACAACTGAGTAACTCAGGAAGGAGGAAATCTCTTCACTTGGAGATCCAAGATGTAGTTTTGTCGTGATTGCTCATCCAAAGGAGAATATTGAATTCTCTGTTATGGGAAAAATAAACCCACAGACCGCCCGAAGAAGCTGGAAAGAAAAGAGACATGCCCCTTCCCTGCCCCCCACATCTCAAAAAAGAAGCATGTGTGTGTTTCTATGAACTCTGTGGAATCCTGGGGGCTGATTTAGCCCACATAAATATAAATGAGTTGAAGCATGAATTTAAAAATCAATCTCTATATAAATGATAAATGTTTTGTGTACACACATATATGTGCACACACACATATATAATTCTAAAGCAAAGCAACTACTTCCATCAGCAATTTCCATCAAACTGATGAAAGCTGTGCTGGAAAAAGGCATTTCTTTGTAAAGGATATCTTTGCATCTAAATTTTCCTTCCATTCTACATGCAATTCTAAACCTTTTCCTGCTTCCATTAAATAGAAAGCATAGGACTTGATGGCCTGAAAAATCACTAACATTATTCTCCCCTTCCTTGTAGTTGTTTTAACATTCTTCTTTTAGGCCCACTCCTCTTTACAAACCAACACCAATAGGTTCAGAAATTGGATCATCCCCTAACATAGGTTCCTCTATCTCCTAGCATTCGATTTTGTAGTTTTAGAATCGTCATTCTGAGTTGATATGCCAGATTCAAAGTTTAGTGGGAGGTCAGAGTTTGGATGAAAGATCAAATGGAAAATTTCCAAGTAACCAAAGAAAGACACCCATTCCTCAGAGGTGTAGCTTGTAATTGCAGTTATAAAAAGCTTTTGTGAAAAAGAACAGAGAATTAAAGAATTGATGGTTTGGAACTATATTAGGGCCTTTATTATGTTTCCTAGCACAGGGTGCACCAAGTGACAAAACTATACTGTCTACCATGCATACATATATGAATTAATTGGGGAAAAGAAACATTTTCCATTTTTCTTATAAACATCTAGGAAAAAATGACTAGTGAGAAGGGATAAAACAAAGGCAACACTATACCTTCTATCATAATATATAAGAAGGAAAGAGGGAACTTTCAGTCCACTGTGTGAAATGGTGCAGAACTGGGTAATAACTAAAGGGTCACCACTAAGACTGGGCACTACAGGCTAGATGACAGCAAATTGAAGAGAAGGAACAGAATGAAAATCTAGAATAGTCATTTTCCTTTTGAATTGAGGTCAGGATCTGAATATCTTCATAAAACAGAATTATCCCTGCTGGTTTTGTTTGAACCAAACAATCCAAGAACAATGAACTGTACTCTTCAGTAGGTTGGCCTGGTATAGAAATTAATGCTTACTATCAGCAGTACTATGTAGTGAAAACAGTGGAGGATTTGAATTCAGAGGAACCTTATTTACTAGTTGTGTGGTTTTGAACAAATCACCTCACCTCCCTGGGTTTCAATGTTTTCATTCATTGAAGTAAGGGCACTGGATTATGTGATCTCTAAATTCTAAAACCCAAGGTTTGTCCTCTTTCCTAAACCTTGAAGTTGATTCACTAATACACCACTCCCTTCCCCAACGAGGAAGATTTATCAGATTACACAAAGATGGGAGGGGGGAATCTGAGTGAGGGGTGATATGTGCTATGGCCAAGGAATAAAATCAACAATTTATTCCAGTGTCTTATTTGCTCCCAGACCCTTTTAGCCCCAAGGACTTTGCAGCTATGTATAAAGTGTAGTCATCAGAAGTAATGTGGAACTCCTAAGGGAACTCTGAAAAAGGGAAATAAGTGAACATAAGCATTTCATGGTAAAACACCATGTGCTGTGTGAAGATACATTCTAGATTCTGAAAAAAGGGGGGGGGGAGCAAGTCCTGGATTTTCCTTGGGAATGGATTGTATGGTGGGGGGAAAAAAGTTGCCTGACAAAAAAGCAAGTAGTAAATCTAAGGTCTGAAAGAAATCCTACTCCAGATTTCTGGCAAATGTTGAGAATGTTCCTGGTGAATTCATATTTCCCTGAGAGGGGAAACCTAGTTCTACCAATCATCTAGACTTTGGGTTCAGCTATCTAGGGCTCTAAAATACTGCAACCTTAAGGGGGAAAGACACCAAGAGTAAGTGAATATGTATTGTGAGATGAAGCATTTTAGGAGGATGGAACCACGAAGAAAATATTAGATGGCAAAGCCAAAGGACTGGCAAATGCTTCTTCAGTTAGAATAGAAGTACAGTTAAGGAGAGTCCTCTGACTTTCCAGCAAAACTCAGTTTAAGATACAAAAATGAAAGAAGTAGAGGAGGATGCTGAAAAAGGGGCATACCGATTATTATTGCAAGACACCACAGTAAAAGGAATTAGAATCTCAGTGCAAAGCACCTGGGAAAGTTCAAGGGAAAACAACCCTATGAAGAAAAAAGAAAAGGCCAGAGTGGAAAAGAGGTGACTTTCATAGAATAAGTTTACCTCTATAAGGAGAGGACCAAGGGGGAAAGGGATGGGAGGTGGCACTGTGCAGAGGATGGAAATGGAAGTCACTGTGCCTGGAGCCTGAGATTCAATGTGATTCCTTCTCCTAGTCCATTAGCAGTTGCCTTTGAACAAAAAGAAAATTCCAGAGAGGAGAGATAGGTCAATTCAAGTGTCATTTTCCTCTCCTAAATCATCTTTTGTCATCCTTTCTACTATTCATTCTTCATTCCTAAGATCCACTGGAAACTGTGCTCCTAAGATTTGAGGAAATTGAGGAGAGAATATTTGCCCACAGTTTTTATCACTGAATCAGAGAAGTTATGTTAAGCCAGATTCTGTCTGGGAGGAGAGGAAAAGAAGACATACTGACAAGGTAGACTTAGGATCAAATGCTTTAAAGTGGTAGATGTAGTAAATTCCTATCCTTCCAGGGTTTAAATCTTTAAGTAACTTTCCCCCTTCCCTCCTTAACACACCAGAACTATCACAAATGAGGAAAGGGATTTGGGGGGATTTTTTCAGGAAAGTCAACATCAAATGTTTATTAAGGGACTGTGCCAACTTTTGGGGATCCAAATACAAAAAATAATATGAAGCAATTCCTACTTGCAAGGAACCCACAATTTAAAGGGAGAGACAACAATTACATTATATGAAAATACAGAATAACTATTAAGAGACTAAATAAAAATATATAAAAAGTAGCTAAATATAAATTATTTGCAGGACCAGGATTCTTAATCTGAGTAGTTAGAGCATTAACTTAAATCACACTGCAACGTGTCATCGTTGTCTTGGACTAAATTATCTCTAAGGTCCCTTTCTAACTTCGAACCTTGTGCTTTCTTACTCTTTCTTATCTTCATTCTTTCTTTTGGTACATGGTTTGCCTCAATTTTGTATCAGAGACTTTCAGGACTTTCAGATTGGTGAAAGAGCTAGTATCACTTATATCCCACTGATGTCAGACTTCTATAACCCACAGAAGCCTTCAACTCCTTAGGACCCACAAGCTCTGTGGGTCCCTAGGATATGGACGATAGTCTGGGAGAATCTAAAATTAAAAAGGAGGGAGGGAAAGGTGGGATCTATCAGTCCCCTCCTTCACTAGGCCACAAATGACAAGGATAGAGGAACTTGCTTGCTGAGCAGGAGAGAAATGTAATCTCAAAGGGAAAGGTAGGAATGAGAGAGAATTAAAATTGCAATTTATCATAGTGAGTGGTAATTCCTTTACAAAAATACTACCTGGGAATGGGGTAAAAGGAGACATAGAGGTAGAGAAAAATTATTCTTGTTTTTTAAAATGGTTTTGTATGTTTTCTTTTTTAAAATATCATTTTTTTCTTTTAAAAAAAATCTCTCATTTCTTATTGGCTCACCTTCTCCAAGAATCTCCTATCACCCAATACATCCAGTCAAGCAAAATGAATTGATGGTATTCCTATTTGAAAATGTATAAGGGGGCAACTAGGTGGCATAGTGGATAAAGCACTGGCCCTGGATTCAGAAGGACCTGAATTCAAATCCAGCCTCAAATACTTGCTACTTACTAGCTGTGTGACCCTGGGCAAGTCACTTAACCCTCATTGCCTCCTCAGCCCAGAAGTAGGGGTCACCCAATCTTTTGAAATCATGATTAGTCACAGAATTAACCAGAGTACTGAAGTTTTTCCAAATGGTTTTCCTTTACATTATTGTGGTCATCGTGTTGATTGTTCTCCTGGCTGTGTTTATTTTGTTCTGCATCAGTTCTAACAAATCTTCCCAAATTTCTCTAAATTCTTCATATTCATCATTTCTTACAGCACAATAATGTTTCACTACATTGGTATACCACAATTTGTTCAGTCATTTCCCAGTTGATGGAAATGCAATTTATTTCCAATATTTTACTAGTATTACAAAAAATGCTTTTATAAAGGTTGAGGAAATTTATGCATCAGAAATCAGGGTTTTCTCATCTGCAAAATGAGAGTTTTGGATTAAATGAGCTCTAGAGTCTCTTCTGACCCTTATACTCTTTAAATCCATAGTTCTGTGAAATAGAAACTTTAGAGAAGGACAAACTTCTCAGGAAGATTTAGTAAAAATCCCTAAAACAAGATTAATTCTCTCTTTCTCTCTTTTTTTGGTAGTGCTATAAATGATATCAGAAGATAAATATGTGATGGGGATGGAGGATGGACTGGTGATAAGAGAGTAAGGGATAGCCTATGGAAGGGGAAGGGAATAAGCATTTATTAAGTACCTACTATGTGCCAGGCACTGTACTAGGCTCTCTTTTTATCCTCACAACAACTCTGTGAGGTAGGTGCTATCATTATCCCCATTTTACAGTTGAGGAAACTGAGGCACACAGTGGTTAAGTGACCTGTCCAGGGTCATATAGCTAGGAAGTATCTGAAGGTGGATTTGAATGCAGGTTGCCCTGAGTCTGGGCCCAGCAGTCTATCCACTTGTGCCACCAGCTGCCCTAATAGACAGTCCATGTTCCCCACTGGTCACCATTCAATATTAAGAGATGTAGAGGAAGGTCCCTAACAGGTTGGGTGATTCTCCCATAGAGGATTACAGGAGGTCATGGACAGGTCACACAGGAATAGCATTGGAATGGATATGTTGTGATTATACATCACTATAAAGAGTACTAACATTGGTGAGACATCACAATTTCAAAGCATTTGACTAGTTGAGAGGAAGTCTATAGACAAAGAGGTAGTAGAGTATCTCTGGATTGGTATTCAACAGACAAGTTCTGCTACTAAGTTTTAATCATTAAGTAAATGTATGATCCTGGCAAATCCCCCACTTTTATAAGCCTCACATTAACTTAATGGGGTCTGTACTATAAGGTGCCTGAGGTCCCGTCTAGCTCTAACACTCTCTCATTCTATGATCTAAAATGATAGAAGCTACACCAGGCTGGGGATGGGGAGGTGGGGGGAGGGAGGGAGAAAGGGAGGATAGCAGCAGAGCAGGTGAAAAGTATGTAAACACACACATCTTTCTTAGGCTTTAGTCATGTACTAAGGACACATACTCATGATACATAGGGGTAATGGGTTTGCTCTCTTGACCCAACTCTGTTGGATCCAGGATCTTCCCTGGGAACTTTGTTATAGAATCATAGTTCAAATCAATCCAACAGGCTTCCATTTATTTGTCAGGCACTATTTTAGGTGCTTATAGACTTAGAACTGAAAGGGGCCTTAGAGATTTTCAAGTGTAACTATGTATTTTACAAAAGAGGAAAGTGAGGCCCGAAGAGCTGGACCTTGATGATTTCTGATGTCCATTCCAGTTATGAAGGTGTGGCAGGGCTCTCAGGAAACTCTGGATTGAGTAGACTGGGACAAGTTAACAAAATGAGCAGGCCAGAGTATCATCAGTATACACTGGGGTAAAGCAGAGACAGGATAGAAATTGGGAAGAAAGGGGAATTTATGGTGGGAAGGGGTGCCATAGACTACCTGTATAGAGTAAATAAAGGGACTCTTGTAGGGATCTGAACCCAGGGGGGTCGTAGTGCAGTATTGGACACAGCTTTTAAGATGAGCAGTGTTCCTATGGGGGGGGTCTCAGAAACCATGTTAAATTTGGTTTTAATTTTATTCCTTTTCTGTGTGTGGTCAAGAGGCCATAAGGCCAGGAAACTGGCAACAAATGGTGCAGAGTAGGAAAAGAATACGGACACATTTGTTTGGATTCTGTTTCCTTTAAGTTTGTAAACTGTCCCCACCCCACCCCCTTTCAGTTTCGCTGTCTTGATGTTAAGAGCAAGTGGAGTAGATTGGGTGATTTGGGGGCACTGGGACTTGCAGCTGGAATGCGCGCCCCCTGTAGGAGGGTGAAGGCAAGGCAAAGGTATATCTCCAGAAATTGCTCCTCGGAGCAATTTTTTACTGGTCTCGTGTAAATTGTCTGTACTTCCTTCGGTAAGAGGAGGAAGACGTAAGATGAAGATGACTGTATTCATGCAAACACCCTGATCTCTCTGCCCAGCTCAGAGGAGATTAAGCCTTTGGCCCAGCCAGACACTGTCTAAACAGCCTCTTCCGGATAAAGCCAGCAGGCAGCCTGGCAGAGTCCCGATACTCCTTGCACTTGCCGCAGCTTCTGTATGGCTCCAGGGAGCGCGCAGGGGATGAGTCACGTGCCCCTCCCCCCACCCAGTCGACCGCGCCGCCCCCGGCTCCTATTCAGGGCACTTGGTGCAGAACTGGAACCCGCGAGAGGCTTGTCCTACAGCGCCTTCTCCTGGACAAGAGGCCAGACAGCAAAAAGAAAAAAAAACAAACCCACCCTATCCAGAAACCACCAAAGAAAGGCCTGTGACTTTATCTGGCAGAATGCAGCTCCATTGAACCGAAGATACTACTGTCTTGTCGGGAAAAGCTCCTGGTAAATCAAATCTTTCCCCCTATTTCCTCCAGCTTCCCATTTCTGTCTTGACCACAGCAGTCACACTTTCCAAAGGCAGTGGGCCGATAGCAAACACCTCCAGCGATATGTCTACAATTTGCTTGTTTATTCATTCTATGGATCTCAACCGAACTGTATCCTCGGCTCCTAAGCATTGCAACTTGCTACACGGCGGTGTTAAGGAAGGAAAAGGTTCGGGCTGATGGTATTGGTCTTAAATTACGTGGTATGAAGTTGAACCAATAACAAACCCATATTCCCAAACCAGATGAAGCAGACAGAATACGCCCATAAAATTTTGGAAGGTCCAATATATATATTTTAAACACCTGGAAAGAAGATTGGGTTTCCTGTGGCACCAAGCCTGTTCTGACTTCTTTTTGGTAAAGTATAAGTTTGTAGTGAATAGACTAGGAAAAGGGATATTAAAATGATTGAAAATAACACGACCGAGTCATGAGAAGGCCAGTGGGAAAGATTTTTCCTATAACTGAAAGCCAGGAGTTAAGGGAAGATGAATTGCAAATACTCTCCAATAAGAAAAGGGGAAAAGATCAAGTTTAATCTTCCTCCTCTGCCTCTTCCTTGTCTTTTCCCCTCCCCCCTTTCCCCCTTCCCCCATCTGTGCTTGGCCGGTTGGTCATTTCATTGCGCATGCGCTTACAGCTCTATGACCTAGTCTTGGTTCTGGGTTTGGTGCAAAGTTCTACGCCTACACCTCACTGGAACGATGAATAATAATTTTTTTTAAACCATACAGGCTCGATATAATTCACTAAAATTAAAATCTAAATCAGTCCCAGAAAGCCAGAAAAACACTCCCTCCCTCCCCCCGAAAGAAAAAAAGAAAAAATTTTAAAGAATTATAAACCTTGTCCTTTGCGATTTACGTTTCCATGTACGGTGAGCTGCAGTCTAACTCTAGCCTCTCATTTATATGTGATCTAAAATGTAGTAGGCAGTTTTCTCAGTCTTTTTTTTTTTTAATTAAGGCCAAGCAACCCTAATGAGGTGAATGCTTCTCTTCCGGATTCCTCAAACGTTTACCAAACATAAATGACTATCTGCTGAGAAGGGTTTTCCACTGGAAAGAGAATTACATATTTTAAGCTGGATACAAATTGGAATTCAGACCATTATGACGTTTTGCGTTTCCTTTAACTTCCTGTCTTCCCCCCACCCCCTTGAAACTCTGCCTTCCCTGCCGCACTGCAGCAGAGCTGTAAATACCTTTAACAGCTGCCTGCCAACCAAGGGGTGAAATACTGTCTTTGTTCGGATTTTCCCTGCTTCCAGGACTCAGAAAGCAGAACTCATGCAAAATATGCTCATTTGGAAGGAATCTTGGCAAAGATATAAGCTGAATTTTGAACCCTGCTACTTTAGATACTTTTTTTCTCTCTTTTTCCCCTTTCCACTGTGCTGACAACTCTTGCAACACCCCCACCATCCCATGACACCATAGAGAGCTAAAGCAAAAATTCATTCCATTTACATGGGCTATATTTAGATAGAGCTTTTGGCCAAGAAAGAAGGGAGTTTCTTACAAAGGCAGGCATTTGCTTTCAGCTTCCAGACATTTTTGTTTTCGTTTCATTTTACATTGGTTGATAGACCAAGATCTAAGTGGTTCTTTTGGCTTCAGTAAAGGTATTAAATGTGTTTCTGATTGACTTAAGAGCCTCCATTCAAACACGTTTTAAGAATTATTCATTTCCCTAAGTACAATTGGTCACTTACTCCTACTAAGCACTTAAAAATATATTGTGGCACTTGGAATTTTCTCTAGGTCCACCATGTCTGAATCCATGACATCATCCTTAGCTGCGTGAAACCATATGCCTCCATCATTGATTCCTCTATGGATGCACATCTATAGAGTTTAGAGATATTCAATAACGGAAACTAATACAATATGTAGTGGACTTAGACATCTCTATGAAATATTCCCCTATAGTTACAACCTGTCTCTCTGATCTTATTATTTAACTTATTAAAGGTGGAAGAGAGGAAATGGGGGAAGGGGAGAGTGTAAAGACATAGTTAGAAAAATATCAGTGTCTGAGGTTTTGTTTTGTTTTGTTTCAAAATAAGAACTGTTTATAAAATAGGTCAGGAGAAAAATTATTTCCTGAAATTACTGAACAATGATAGTCATTTCTCCTCAGCCACCTCGCCAACAAATTGTAAACCTCCATTTTGAAACCAGAGTGATTTCGGTTTTACTTGCTAATAAATACATTTCTAAACAGATGTTCATTCTTCCAAAGGCTTATGGGGATAATGTCGATACAGATACTCAGGAAAATGATAGTATTAGAAAGAAAGCGTAACATATAGGCTAGTTGAAAATGTCGACTTTCCCGAAACATGTCTAAGTAAGGTCCTTTACGCAATGAAGTGTGTATTTTCCATAATTTCGAATCTTTTGTATTCGTTGCATTACAAGGTTACCATATACGTGTATGAAAATCGAATCCTAAAATCTTAAAAAACCATGTTAGTACTTTTGGCTATAAGGGTTTGGGAAGTAATAGGAAGGTAGGGTGAGCAGGGAAGGCTGCAACATTTTGTTTAATATTCTATAATTCTAAAACAGGTTGAATTTTAAAAATCTTATAAATGGTGCTTGCTCTTAGACAAGGTTGACAATGTGTATAGAAAGCAAAAAGTCTACTCTGCTACACAATGAAACGTAAGAGTCGCTTAATCATAAAGATCCTTAGCATTAAACATCATCCGTTGGCCCTTATGAGAATACTAAATCGTATTTTCGTTATTAGAAGAAAATTAAAATTGTAGCTTGACTTTATAGAATAAATATAAAACTATTACAAAATATCAGGGAGGAATCTTTGAGGATTATCAGGAAATAAGGAGACAATATTATTTTCGGCCCACTGAAAGCCACCGTGCAAATTAAATGCAAAATCATTGAAGTCCGATAGTATGTTTCACTAAAATTTAGCTTCCAAAACGTCACAGTGACATCCAGCTTTGCAAATTTTTAATGACACTAAAACACACATCAACCTAAGCCTGAATCTAAGCAGAAAACACCTGTTAACCTTTCCAGGGTGAGACTGGCTTCTCAGAATCACTGACAAATCACAAAAAACATCTTATAATCATTCAATACGTCGAAAGGCCTTTATTATACCAAAACCAAGCTTCAGACTTACAAGAAAATCTCTGCGCCCCCTCTTCCAACGAGCGCCAACGAGGGGTGGAGGTATCCATTCTGCCGCACCTTTACTGTCAACATGCGCAGCGCCCACGGGCACCCTGACACCCTGGACTACTGCTCTACAGGCCGACTCAGCATCCTGCCCTGCCTACTCCACCCAGGGAAAGGGAGTAACCTCTGGGACAGGTGGTGGGGACTAGGGTCTTTTTGGCGGGGGGGGGGGGGGGGGAGAGAAGGGGAGGGGAACTGTCTATCAGGTTTCGGAAACCCTATGTCTGGGAGCTGAGGACAGACCCGAAGGCCGGCAGATCCAACCTAACAAGCCACTTTTATGACTTTTCTCAAGTCATTCAGCGACAGCTCCCTGGCCGGGAAGAGCCGCAGTGGGGCGCCAGGGTTAAGGGGGATGGCGGTCAGGGAATGGGGGAGGGAGTGAAATGAAAATAAAAAAGAAAGAATAAAGGCATCTCTTACCCGATAGTTGGAGAGGACGAAGCGGAGAAACACCCCGCCGGCTGTTGTAATCCATTAGGCGCTGGGATGAAGACAATTCCAGCAACAGAAACCAAATAATATATATATATATATTTTTTCAATAATAGAAGGAAGGAAGTAAAAATAAGCGAGGAGCAAACAGGTAAGGGCTGGGGTGGACTAAAAGCACTGGACTGCGGGGCAAGCTCGCTATGGGCACCCGCCCGGCGGGTTAGCTGCTAGTCACCGGGTGGCGAGATGCTCCGCAGTGAGTCTTGTAAGAGCTTGGAGTCAGCGAGAGGCAGCCAGTCGCGGGGAGCGGGAGGGATTTAATGGTGCTGGCCGCCCCGAAATCGGCACACATGCATCCCAGCGACTAGAATACACCTCTGCGGAGACAAAGGTTAGAAAAAGAGGGGGTGAGGCGCTCGGAAGGCAGAATGCAGGGGGAAATTCGCCAGGGAAATCAGGAAAAAGGCCATGAAGGCGAGCGGAGCCTGCACATGACCAGCCGCAGCCAATGACGACCGCAAATAGGTCATAAAAAGGTCTATTACCAAGTTGTAAATTTTCTTCAAACAAAAAGGAATTTACTGCAATTCCTTGCGGATTTTGCACATACAGCTCACAAGCGCCATGTTCTCTCTCTCTCTCTCTCTCTCTCTCTCTCTCTCTCTCTCTCTCTCTCTCTCTCTCTCTCTCTCTCTCTCTCTCTCTCTCCCCCTCTCTCTCTCTCCCCTCTCTCTCCCTTCCCCACCCCTTTCACTCTCTATCTCTTCTCCTCCCTTTTTCCATGCCTTTCCTTTCCTTCTCTTCACCCCTCCCTCCGTATGAATTTTTTTTTGTTTGACCCAACATTTCTGCCAGTTGGGTAATGTGTCACAGCCCCAGTGAGAGATTTGAGCTCGTCCAATCTAGATACTAAGGGAGAAAAATTAATTCATGCCATCCCATTCCCCCCCTCCCTCTCTCTGCCTAAACTCTCCCCCCCACCCCCATGAAAACCACTTTGAAAGACTGTGGAGTAGTTTACTCTCACTGCCCTCAACTAAAAGCAATGACACCCCCCATATTAGGTTCTCATCCAAACCATAGCTCTGTAAAGAATGAAACTCTCCCAAATGCTTATTTTAAATTTTGTATAAGGTCATCCCCAGGTAAGTTAATATTGTGGCCAAAGGGTAGGAAATTTTCTTTTGTCATACTTTAAAAGATATTAATTTAAATACTCACTACTGAAACCTACCTCTGTTTTTATCTCAGGAAAGGTCAACCTAAACAATTTAATATTTAAGGATGGACAGGTATCTCTGACTCTTTTTAAAAAATATAGTGTGTGTTATGCCACACTAGTATGTCTTTCCTGAGGGTAGGTCTCATGCCTACCTAACTCCATCTCCCCCACCCCCATTTTTAATCAACAGGGGGGAAAAAAAGCCTGTGACACTGCAATGGGGAAAAAACGTGAAGACTCTTTCCCCTTTTAAAGAGAATTACCATTAGTTCTTTAAAAATCAACCCCAAATAGATTCCTCCCACCTTAATTGCAAGAGGCATACATCCTTCTGATTCCTAATAGAAAACATATACAAATACCCATATTTAGGAATAGATATGTACATATGTGCATAATACTCATGTAGGAGAAATTGAGCCTAAATTTCATGATGCAGTCCTCCGATCATTAACAGAAATAACCATCAATTCCTCAAAATCAGCTTGAAATATTTCACACATGTGGACCTTTCCTCGCACTCCCTTCCCCAACTCTACTAGTGTGATTTCTCTTGGATTATTATGGAGTTTATAGAGACCGCCATGCTAGATGTGTCTTTTGTGTGCACACAGCCACCATTTATATATGCAGAACCAATAAGCTTCAATGTACTATGCAATTTAATCTATGCAATTTAAATACACATTTATACAAAGATACTCCTCTATAATCTGTCTATTTTCCTTGTCCACGGCTGGGTTGACCTTGTATTACATAGATTTAAAGCCATTGTTTCCATCAGACATGAAATCTCCAATTCTTTAAAAAAAAAAAAGGTACCAACTAACAACCTTATATATTGGCTGAAGGGACTTGAGGAAGGAGTAATTACTGTTTCATTCATTAATTTATTAAGTAACCTTTTCCCTTTCTTCTTTCTCCATACCCATAGGACTCAATGAACATTGGCAGCATGATGAGAATAGGAACCGGACTCCAACATAAGAACACAGAGACCATTTGAAAAACCATACTTTTGATCACTCAAACAAGTGGAAAGGATTCTTATGAAGGCTTTGAGCCTTCTGACAATGGATTATATATGCTGAAATTAAGCACCAGAATATGATCATTTATAAAAATTTTCTGTGAAGTAATCTCAAAGACCAGTTCATTTACTTCCCTTTTTGCTATTAGTCTGGTATTTGCTATTAAAAGAAGACACTTATTTTCACCTGTATAAGTTTTAGATTTTAATGGGGGCAATTATTCCCACCAAAAAGGTCTCCATAGTTGCACATTTATTTCTGGGAAGTGTTGAGTAACAATCTGGATTGCAGGAGGCCTTATGAATTGGCTGTTGCAGAATTTGCTTTTCGGTTAACAATCTTTAAGTTTCCCATCTGCCTTTTGTGCTCCTTTGGCCCTTCTGTTCACCCTGAAGTCTTAAATGGAACTGAATCTATAGCATATAAAATATATATTGTTAATATTGTAGTATATGATTAAACAACTAAAATATTGCTGTATAAAGCTCTCACAGGAGACGACTGTATCTGAATGCTACTATGTACTACTTGGTAGGCTAGGGATTCTTTGAAGGTTTATGCAAATTTCTGCAGCAAAATGTTTGCTTGGTAGCTTGCCGCAGTCCTCTGATGTTTACAGATTCTAACCAATTAGAAGAGCTTCTTGAATGCTTGTCATTGTGAGTCTCTCTGAAAGAAATACCACTGTAGGTGGATGTCCAAGGGCAACCTTCTGCATTAAAAGAAAGAACGTGATGTGTGTATGAATATACACACATGCAGAGTGTGTAATTTTTCTCAATCTCTTTGTGTACATGGATGCAATCTCTCATCCTGTATATTTATGTAATTACCTATCTTGTGTCTACCAAATATCTCTGTATGTACATATTCATATATGGGCATGTATATAAATGTACCTATATATTCCAATATTTACCCAAAGTGGCTCACTAACATGATTTTTATATGTGAGGTTAAAAAGAACAATCCTATAGGAGAGTGAAGGGAAAGGGGGGTTGTAAAGGCAGTATTTAGCATGGCATATGTTCGATTCAGTACAGGGATTGCTAGAAAATAGGTATGCTTTAACCTTTCCTTCCCACTTCAGTGAGTATCCCCTATCCAACTTTGTATGTTTTCAGAGCATGCATTAATTACATAAAATGTCCATTAAAACATTTCCATTCAACAATGGCTCTCTTTTAATAGGGCTTCCTGTTCTAAGTCAGTTGCTGGCCTAAATCAGATCTTTAGGTTGTATCTCTTTGGGAAAATACACCGACCCAGTGTTTTTCATGTGAAGCAAAATCCCCTAAATACTAGGCCAGTGGGGTCTGGATAACAGAAAGCTATGAAAAATTCTCATCTGTGAAAATTCATCAGAAAGCTTCTTCTGTTCAAGGAACATTTTCATTGTATCAAGCAAAATCTGGCACAGTCAATAGAAAAAATGCTCATAATTCCATGATACATGTACACAGCTGTCTCTCTTTGTGCAAATGTTTCTTAAGCCAGGGTTCGACCATGACTTAAACTTGTCTTTTCCTGGGTTTAGGTCAATGAGCCCCTGAGTCTCTTTTTTCCTATTAGGATGCTCAAGTCCTCTTGTCCATCTGCTGTCAATGTAAGCATTTCCCTTGGGTAACCTAGATTTCCCAAATTCAAAGATTATGCTTAGGTCCAAAGCAATGGAAATTAATTACAGGGGGAAATAAACTAAGACTTATTCAAAAAGCAAATATAGGAATTCCACGTAGCTTTTTGGGGAGTGTAATTTTATTTATTTTAGGCAGACATTCAGTATGTTGAAATATTGCCTTCACCCTCTTAAAACTTTTATTCTAAAATTGTATCAGACTTGCTAGCTATGTCCTGTAAAAACCAGGAACCCAGGTATGATTCCAGAACCTCATAATGTGTTGTTTAGGTAATTTCAAAATTTTGATGGCGTCTTAGAAAAATTACTTACAGAGAGAACTGGGGGCATCAGGCAACCTCGTTTTGGAAGCTTCCTTGGGGGGGGGGGTGCAAAAATAAAATAGATGCACCAAAATGAACTTTGCTTTGCTTTCGGCTGATGCGTTGTGGTTTATGGGAAAGTCTTTGCGGCGCTACAAACACAGGCTCATTGAAGGAGATCCTTCCTATTTTGCTTTGTTTTGTTTTTATTGAAGGGATAGATATGTTCTGTTAGCGGCTGTTACACAAGCATTTTAGATGTTTGCTCACAGTGTTCATTTCAAATAGGTGGAGCCATTGTTTTCATGGATGAAACATGAAGACGTACCAGCCAACACAAGTGGAGACGTAGTTTTCAGTTGGCTCAATATGATCTCATGAACAGAGTGCAGGTAATACAAATAAATATGGCACCTACTCTATAAACAAAGAAAAACCATGGAGTCGGTACACATAAGTGACTTAAGGAAATTACAACAGCGGTTCAAACTGAAAGTAGGAGGAAAGTTGAGAAATAAGGAGTATTTGACCATGCAACTGGCCCGGCGTGAATAGTGATCAAGAATGATATCATTCGCTTTTCAAGTATTCATTCATTAGATGATTTAGTTACCATAATTTGCATGGACTTCAACAAAAGATTAATTGTCAACTTTGACTTGTAGTAAAACTTTCGTCACCGGTACAGTTTCCAGAAACTTAAGTGCTTTTGCAAGTCCCAAGACTATATATAGAGCGCACTTTTGCAGCTATATTGTGCTTTTAAGATATTTGGCCCAAACTTTTCCCCGAGATATTACATATGTAAAAATGCCAAAAAAGGAATCTTCAGGAGTAAACAAAAGGCACCAAAGCCATTCATTACAAAAGCGGCAAGGGAAAAAAACATAAATAAAACACTTTACATTTATTTTAATCAAATAATATAAAGTAAATATTCTGCTGACATAATTTCTTCCAAAAAACTAATAGATTTCTTTTAATTTACTCACCACAAGAAAAAAAGTTTTAAAATGTTCAAGTGCACTTATTTCGATTAATAAAGCATTTTAGGTTCAACTATTCGTGCTTATCATTAGGAAGTTTATGTTGTTGAGGCAAACCACCAGCTTAGATATTAAAAATTACAATTTAAAAATATTGCTACAAAGTCAGTATCAAATTTCCACAAAAAAATACAGCTGAATTGTTTCTATGCTCTGCCTGAATTTTTTTTTTTAACCCAAACACCTCTCAAAGCACAGAAACATTAAGAGCAGTAACATTACGGTAGCTTGAAATACAGGTAGAATCCTTTACAACAAAGAAAACAGGTGGCATTCACCAGCATATGTTGATCATTATTTTTAATAGTCTACGGTAAAAATTTAAAGGCATAAGTTAATTTGTCTGGCCCTCAGCTCTGTCCTCTGCCAGATCATCTGCTTCTTTTTTTGTTTCCCCTTCCTTCCCCTCCTGCCTGGAAACTGGAAATTTGTCCTTGTTGTTCTCTTTTTTCCATTTCATTCTCCTGTTCTGAAACCATATCTTTACCTGCCTTTCGGTGAGTCCTAGAGCGTGGGAAACCTCAATCCTTCTCTTCCTGGTCAGATAAGGGTTAAAAAGGAATTCCTTTTCCAGCTCTAGCGTTTGGAAACGACTGTACGTTTGTCTTCCTCTCCTCCTACCAGGAGCTGCTGATTAAAACAAAAAAAAAAAAAGGAAAAAAAACAGTTTTTAAAAGTACAGAGTTTATTGGTGCCTCTGCATGTTGGTAGAGATTTGTCTTATATGTGGGGGAATCACCTATATTGCTATGTTCTAGATTTGTAATAGGTGTGTATGTATGGAGGGGAAGAAAGTATACACAAGTTATTCTGGCAGCTCTATCCTTACACTATTCTATTTTTAATATATATATGCATATATGTGTGTGTATATACACGCACACACAGTATTACTTTATAACCAAAAGCCATTGCGGTTACAGCAAGAAAAAAGACGAGGGGGAAAGGAGTTTAAAGCTAAAACGTGAGATGGAAGCAAATTTTTCCTCTCTCTCTCTCTTTTTTAAACTGCATCCCAACCTTGTGGTCTCATCCAGGGAAACATTTGAGAAGGAGACGAGCTCTGATTTAAGTGGTCTGGGTCCTCGCCAATATTACCACTGGACGATTTACAGTCAGGATATTGTACCAGCTCGGCCTCTTGCTGGGTCGTAAAAATCGGCTGTCTCTGTAAGTTATCGTATCCGTAAAACTTAGCGGGCTCCCCGTGACAGGCAATCCCACTGCAGGGGGGAGGCGGCGGCGGCGGCGGAGGCGGAGGCGCAGGATGCGGAGGAGGAGGGGGGGGCCGGCTGGTAGGCAGAGGTCGGACTCCCCCCGGCGGGATGGTAATAGTCCGGGCCCCCGCCGCCGCCGCCCCCGCCGCTAGCGGGTCCCGGGTGAGGCTGCTGCTGCTGCTGCGGCTGCTGCGGCGGCTGGTGGTGATGATGGTGGTGGTGGTGATGCTGGAAGCCGGCGGCGCTGTTACTATACAGCTGCAGGGCGGCGGCGGCGGCGGCGGCGGCGTGGCGGCCGCTGACATCGGGTGCAAAGTGACAGTCGTAGTAAGTGGGATTGATGGCCTCGCCCGCCGCCGCCGCCGCCGCCGCTGCCGCCGCCGCGGCCGCCGCCTTGTACTTGGAGTACAGCGGGTTCACAAAGTAGGAGCTCATCGGGGCGAGCGGCGCGCTCTGGGGCTGGGGCTTGGGCGGCGGCGGCGACGACGGCGCGAGAGGGCGGCCCCGGGCAGGGAGGGGAGAGAGCGCGGGAGGAAGCGCGAGGGAGCGGCTAAGTGCCTCTTATGCTGCTGCTGCCGCCGCCACCGCCGCCGCTACGTCGCTGCCACCTCCGAGGGCCGGGGAGCCGGAGGGTTCTAAGCCTGGGCGCTCATGACCCCGCCGCCGCGCGCCGCTGTGGCTTTCGCGCTCGCTCTCTAGGTCTGGGCCCCCTGCGCGCCGCCCGGCTGCGCCCAGCCCCCGCGCGCCCTCCTGGCTCTGCCCCGCGCGCCACTCGCTCTGCCTCTCCGCGCGCGCCGCGACCGGGGCTGCAATATAATCGGCGGCGCCCCGGGTGACCTGCCCCGCTGCCTTCACTGTTTCCTATTAGGCACAAGACGGCCCTGAGAGTACCAGGGGAAAAAAAAGTGCACCTAAGCGCAGGGGGGAATCTTTGGCTTCAGTTTACATTTACCGCACCGGAGGCAAAAGAAAAAAAAAAAAGAAAAAACTTTCACCGCCACCCCTCACCTCCTCCCTCACATAACCCCCCCGTTTTCCCCTCCCACAACCCCCGCCTCAGCCGCGGCTGCCGCCTGTGTGCGCTCTGGCAAGGCATTTTTGCACAACGCCACTGAGCGGAGAAGCGGAGAGATGGGGGCCGAGATAACCATCGCGGAGTGATCCAATGGTTTCGAGAGAAGGCCACTGAAGCTCAACGGGACAGCTCACTCCTTACGGAGGGATACCTCCGCTGGCCTTAAAGGGGGCCCATAAAGGAGCACTGCCAAGGGCTTATTGTCCCTCCCTGATGGGATGGGAATGGCAAGTCCCAGAGGCAGGAGAAGGGGGAAAGGCAGAGCCTTACACTTGGGAGAGGCGAGTAGGTCACTCCCAGAGGGCACAAAGTAAACTGTCCCCTGAACTCTCGGAACACGCCATTGAGAACCCTGTGTTTATTTTGTACTGATGTAAATGTACACAAAATAACCCAGCACATAAGCCAGAAACTAGTATGTATCCGAGGGAATAGGCACATTGTATCCTGTGGACAAGCGTTTCTGCTTGGAAATTTAAAAGTAGTTTCATTAAAATGCACACAAGCAGTCTAAAATCCTGGGTGTTATCAAAGCGAATCAAAACTATTTTCCAGCCCAGCAGGTCGTTTGGAAATGAGATGTACATTTACCCTTGACGCATTGCATGCATGGCTAAAGCTCTCAGGTTAATTGATATTTAATGGAAATCATGCCTATGAATATACTTTCCATCATTTCACCCTTGGTGGACGTCATTCTCCAGGCAAGGGAGGGGGGGAGGAGAGAAAAATGTGTGGGTGAGAAATTAGCATTGCTTGAGGATGGAATAGAAAATAAGAAAGAAATGTTCTGAGAAGAGGAAAAGAAGAACTCACATTCCAGCTTGTTGGTAATTCTCCAGGTACGGGACACGCTGCTCTCAATCCGGCTCAAGTGCAGAGCTCTAGCCTGCATGGCTAGGCTTTGTTTCAGGCTGTGTGGGGTGCCTAAAGCCTTCCTCAAGTACCCTTCATATGAAATAGAATGGTGTGATAAAGTTCTGGAAACAAAAGGGACTAGGGTCTCTCTGTTTAGGAGCCCACTGATTCCAATCTGCTCCAAGGAGTCTCCCATTTATCTAAAATTTTAGTTCCTCCGAAGTCTTTGATGTGCCGCTTATAAAGTCATAAGTATGTGGATTTCTTTGTTGGAAAGGAAGGAAGGAAGGAAAGAAAGGAGGAAGGAATGAATGAAAAAAGGAGGGAAGGAAGAAAGGAAGAAAAGATGAAACGAGAAAGGAAAAGGGAAGCAAAGAAGGAAGAAAGAAGGAAAGGAAGAAGGAAGGAAGGAAAGAAGGAAAGAAAAAGAGGCAGAAAGAAGTCTGGGCAGTGATCTAGGATGTAAGGAGAAGCAGCTTGGACCATGTGGCAAAGTCTAGTGTGAATCCGCAAAAATATTTATGATTCCAGAAAACACACTCCAAAGCTGATTCGCATTACAGTCAACCTCCTTCTCCACCCACCTCTCTCTCTTCTCTTTTCTCTTCCCCTTTTAAAAATGTCCAATAAATGTACTGGGTGTTCCCCCATCGCCCCCCCCCTCCCAGTTTGTCTAGGTTACCAAGCAAATTTTTTCAGCGGTATAAATTTATGTTGTAAGCGCTTTAAGCTGACCAGCCTTTTGAATAGAAATCCAAGACTCACAAAACCCACCGAGAAAGAGTTTCCAGTTTAACCTGAAATGCATTCAGGAAATGTTGCAAACTAAAGAAGAAATGTGGTTTTAAAACAGGAGACGATCCCAAATTGACTTAAGGGAAGTTATTTCCAACTATATAGATACTCCATTTGTGTTGGTCCACAACCGCTAGCATGATCTTAAAGTAATTCCTGGAATATTTGATTCTATACTTTGCAAATAGAAAAAACATGTTCAAGATGATAAAAAAAAAAGCTTAACTTGGATTGTTTTAAATTATGTAGTTCGAAGTTTTTATCTAGACTGATATTGTATGAATACAAAAGTTGTAAGTTATATGAATTTTATTAATATTGAGGAAAAGATATTTAATTTTGAGCAGTAATTGTTCATATATTTCCAATGAACACTGAAAATTCTGAAGCCTGATTCTAATATTTACCATTTTGCAGATTTTTGTAGCAAAACAAATTCAGAAATAATTTTCGATTAAAATGAAAGGACTTAGAAAATCATTTAAGTTTTTCTGCTCTCTTTAGCTCTGTGTGTTTTTTAAACCTCAAAATGGGTCAATGTGCCCAAATTAAATTAAAAACATACATGATGGAAGTATTGTATTTCGGTACTTTCCAGGAGTGCAAATTTTCTGGGAACTGAACTGGAGCCCCACAGAATTCGTTTCTGTACAATCAGGCCTAATTTAAAAAAATATCAAGGTTTTCATTTACATTTCTATCAGAAAAAAATACTGGGGTCACATTTTAATAATTCTATTTATAGTTAGAATATAATATAGTGATATTAATTTTGTAAGTAAAGATATATTGTTTTGCACATTTCTATTTTGATAAAATATGTTCAAATACCTTCCTCTTTTATAATTTCAGCGATGCAATTTCCAACTTTTAAGAAATATTGACTGAATCAAAATTTTATTTCAAACAAATCTGGATGAAAGATTGAATGGTGCAGTTTGTATATTTTTGGTTAAAACCATCCTAATTTGGGATTGAAGTAGTATTGTAAATACTTTTAATAAAAATGTTTCCAGGCAGGAGGAACACGAAGCTTTATGAGTGCGGAAAGTGGAGCAACAGCGCTCTCTAGTGGCCAAATGAAATCTATATCAGCCTAAAACTCATCTTGGTTTTATTCATTTCGTTTAAACCCAATTCGAAACAATATCTCTCCCTCCCTCCCTCTCTCCCTCTCTCCCTCTCTCCCTCCCTCTCTCTCTCTCTCTCTCTCTCTCTCTCTCTCTCTCTCTCTCTCTCTCTCTCTCTCTCTCTCTCTCTCTCTCTCTCGGCTAATAATGGTTTTTCCCCTTGCTTGTCAACAAGTAAAGTGAAATAAACAGAGAACTAATTCCAAAGCTACTAAAGTTTCTCATTCAACAATGGCCCTGCTATTCCTATTAAACATACTTATCAAGTGGGTTTTATTTTTAAAATAAGACCCACAATTCCCTAAGAGATTTTTTCTCAAGAAAACAGAAAATTAGAGCTACCACTAACTATAAACAAAGTAAAAAATATTAACTTTTTTCCCCAAGAAACTGTTACTACTGAACATAGTCGGTAATGAAATCTGATATTTTAATTCTTATCATTTTACTTCCTTGAGCCATTTTTTTCTGAAGGATTCCTTGCCCTCTAAGCTAGATTCAAAACTGTGTTGTTGTTCTTTTTTCTAATATAGGACTGATGAACAGAACAGCTGAACATCTCCATTCTCCCACTTGTATGTTTGGATTTAAATGCATCACAATATGCTTTTTGTAATAATTCCAAAAGGCACAAATGGAATTGAAATTTTATGCAGTTCTGCTTGGACATGAAGAACAAAAGCTGTCACAAGTTTCAGTTTTCTACTAGTTTAAATATTTTCCCCTTCATCGGAATGAAAGCTGAGTGGAGATCAGAGTATACTTAGGGTATTTAATTGATAAGAATCCGAATTGTGGACAAGATAATTCTCGAGACAAAAAAACTATACTTCCATCTCTCCAATACAGCCTGCAGGCAGCACTAGCTGCCCTTTATTTTTAAAACAAAAACGAACCAAAAAAAAATCAAGTTCACATTAAGGTTACATATTTGATATTACCCGAAGGTGTGTTGCATTTAAAAGTACCAGCAGCATGGTGGCTGTTGTCAAAAAATATAAGAACTACTGATGGTATATGCTTAGTAATAAACTCGTTTTCTTTTTTAAAAAGCCTCCAGTTTCTTCCACCTCTTTCTTCTTTTCCTTCCCTCTTGATATATTTATTTATTTATTGGGTAAGTGTCCACCCCTCAACCTCAGCTTTCCTTAAGTTGTGCTATCCTCATCGAACTCTGACTTATTTATATTTTATTGTCTGAATTTTAAGACCTAGTTTTGTCTGCATTTCTTCTTCCCCTCTAACAAACACAAACATCAAAATAAGATGGTTTCAAAGCAAAGCGCCAGGCATATCGTAAACTCATTAGGTCCAGACGTCTAGCCATCTCAATGGCTTTATTATACCTTGGTTCTTCCTGTTTTAAAAGAATTATAGGTATAGGGTTGACAATGAATGGGGGATACAAGGCAACACCTTTTGCTGCCCTCTGGGCCTTGGCTTTTACCCCCTTCTTTTTCTTTTATTATTTTTTCTTTTTTTTTTCCCAAGAAGTAAGAAGCATCAAGACCCCCAAGATTTCGGAAAGATTCTCTTCACTTTGGAAATAAGCAAAATTAGAGACTTACACCCTAACGCTTTTGGCCTCTTCCATTCAATGGGCTCCATTCTGAACAAAACCTTTTTTACAATGAACTTCATTTTAGCCAACTGAATAACGCCATTAGAGCATGGCGGAACTAGGGGCTTAAACACACACTGAGGCTGGTGGAGGGGGTGGGGAGTGGTGTGGTGGGTAACTAAGAGTCGAGTAGGAAAGACTTGACCATTTTTTATCCCGAAAAGGTCAATTTGGAACTTGTGTGTGTGTGTGTGTGTGTGTGTGTGTGTGTGTGTGTGTGTGTGTGTGTGTGCGCGAGAGAGAGAGAGAGAGAGAGAGAGAGAGAGAGAGAGAGAGAGAGAGAGAGAGAGAGAGAGAGAGAGAGAGAGAGAGAGAGCGTTGTCTGTATGTTAGGGGGCCCGAAAGTGGACGGGGCAGAAGAAGGTTTAAGCCAACTGTCATCTAGGAATCTTTTATGGAATTCTTTAAATTGTGGGGGGGGGTATTTGTTTCCTTTTTGGAATTTCTTTTCGAGGGGGTATGTTATCGGCAGAGAATTATTCTGTGAGCCTTAAGATAAGAGGAGAGTGTCTGGAAAGAATCCCTTTACAGAGAAGCCCTGAATTTTGAATGGCTTCTCGTTGTATTTCACCTTTTTCGTTACCTTGATGCCACGCTCCTAGGTGTTTAAGAACAACAACAAGCAAATAACTATAAGGAAAACGCCTCTTTACTCTTTACTAGTCTGTGTGAAATTAGGTTAGAGACTTATAGTAGGATTAAAAACTCCGAGTCCGATTTCTTCTAGAGACTGTGTGTGGCACGGACTTCCAGTCTCCAAAATAAGAGGAGACACACTAGGTTTAATTTCTGTATTCGGAGTACTTTAGCAAAATCCCTGTACCGAGGGAATGTATAAATGATGTGGCAAGGATGGCCATGAGGAACCAGGATGGGGAGAGTGCTCTTTTTTAAATAAAAGAAAAATCAAAATAGAGAAATGAAGGAAGCGCTCACAGTTTCATAGCTTGTGGATGGTTTTCTTTTGGTCAATTCAAGCTTTATTGGTAATAACTGACAACATTTACAACTGGTCTTCAGTTAGAAAAATAAGAAGGCAAATACAAGTGACCAAAGCTCCTTTGGGCCCAGTACAGCATAATGTCAGGCCCATGACAAACCTTTTCAAGTATGAGATGACCCCTTAAAAGTGCAGAAGAAAACAAACATACACACACATACACACACCAATTTCAGGCTCTCCTGGCCTGGCGCTGGCACCTAATGCAAACTAAGTAAATGCAGAAATCCCAAAGGCAAAGCTGAGGCAGGGGGAATGATTTCTTTGAATAACTGTGAACAACACTGTACTGCCATCGATGGAAGCAACTGCGCATTTACTATAATTTTATTATTATCGTGATTATTATATATCCTCGCCTTTACTCTGGCGAAGGAGGAATCTAGACTACATCACTTCAGAAACATGTCAGACATTTTACACATCAGAGAGTTCCCCAAAGCTAGCGTGCACTCACAATAGACAATTTCCCCGAGGAACCAGACCCGTTCGGAAGGAGGGAGGGAAAGGGAGGGTCAGAGCAACTTTTTACACACCAGAGAGCAAATAATCGAGTTCCCCCCAAAAGTAGCTTACAGAGACAACATTTCACTTCTACCTAAAAAGACCTGGTCGGTGAAGAGTTTCTGAAAAAGGAAGGGGTAATATGCATTTGCAAAACTAATTCATTTCCAAGGGGCATTAGTCTCCTTTACTGCCCTTTTCCTTGTTCATCTTTTTCATTTTCATCCTTCGGTTTTGAAACCAGATTTTGACCTGCCTCTCTGTGAGGTTTAGAATCCTAGCTACTTCGTAGCGGCGGTCTCGGGTGAGATACATGTTAAAGAGAAATTCCTTTTCCAGCTCCAGGGTCTGGTATTTTGTGTAGGGACAGCGCTTTTTCCTGGTGGAACGTGCGTGGATCCAGTTTGCTGCAGGGTTATCTGCAAAAAGGGGTTTGGAGCGGAGGGGAGGGGAGTCAGGGTGGGAGAAGAGAGGGTGGGGAGGGGAGAGAGAGGTCGTTAAATTAATTTAACGAAGGATGGACGATTTTCACAACTTTGGGGGAATTATCATAAAAAGCCTTAATGCCCCCGCTCTGTTTACTGTACAAACTGTGTGCGGATGGTAGGTGGCTATGTGAACTCTTTTTTTTTTTTTTATGGACGTTTGTTGCTCGCCTGCGCTAGGGTAGGCGTCTAGACGTTTTTATAGGTTAGTAAAACTATCAGTTTTGCACATTCGAGCCTTACAGGTTTCGGCAATAAATCAGGGGGCAATTTCTTTTTTACTTACTTGGGTCAAGTTGCTGCTGTTGTTGTTGTTGCTGCTGCTGCTGCTGCTGCTGTTGCTGCTGCTGTTGCTTCTCCTCCTTCAGCTGGTTGCTCGGGCTAGGGTGGTCGCTGCAAGCCGAGGGCTCCTTGCTGTTGGCCACTCCAGCAGCTACCGCTGCTGCCGCTACCGCTGCCGCCTTCTCCCGGGGCTCCTGCAGGAAGGAATTGCACGTGTACTCGGGGACACTGATCCCCTGGGACTCCCGGGACGAGGAGCACTCAGTCCTTTTGGTAGAAGAGGAGGAGGAGGTGGAGGAAGAGGAGGGACAGGAGGAGGAGGAAGAAGAAGAAGAGGAGGAGGATGAGGAGGAGGTGGCAGGAGCTACTCCTGTTTCAGGCTTAATCCCGTAGTGGCGCCCGGTGGAGGACGTGCCGCCGCCGCCGCCGCTGCCGCTGCTGCTCCCGGTGCCGCTGCTCCCCGTGCTGCTGCTGGGGAAACTCGGGAAGGGCTCGATCCAGGAGCGCACGTACCGACTGGGCTCGGAGGCTGCTAAATGGGGCTGATGTACGTAGGGATGATAGATCCCTGTCATAGCCGCCGAGGGCTGTGGGGGTACGGTGGGCCAGGAGGCGGAGAACACGGTGGATTTGGGGGCAAAGCTACAGGAGGAGAATTCGGCCCCATCGGCCACACCTGACGGCCTGGCGGCCGTGCCGTGCCCCGCCTGTCCGAAGCGTCCGGAGTACACTTCATCGCTCTCGTGGCCTATGAGAGAGTCCACATAGTAGTTACTTAGGGTGCCACTGGACGACATTTTTTAGGCTCCCCTCTCCCTCATATAAAAGGTTACACTGTTAACTGTAGCGGCTCCCCTCCCCGAGCGCAATCCGAGTATTTTGCAGGCAGCAACCCGCCACCATTGGTCGCGGGGCCCACGTGATCATATTTACCAATACGGGGAGTAAATCAATCCGCTAAACTGGGGGCTGCTGTGATTAAAAAAAATCATCATCATCAACACCACAATTAAAAAAAAAGCCAACTGGAGCTACGGGGAGGGCGCCGGCGGGGCGAGCCCAAGCTCTTTGGCTTCCCCCGGTGTGAATGGAGCGCGGGCAGGCGTGGTCGTACCGAGGAGCCCCGGCAGGAGACAGTGGGGACTATTTCTTCGCTTCCTTTCTGTGCTTTCTGCCCTTCATTCGGTGCCCCCCACTCCCACCCTCTCTGGGGACTCTCTGGATTCTAGCCCCCACCCTCCCTCCGTCTCCTCATCTCAGACTGGCGGCCTTGGGGTGGAGGACGAGAGGGCAGGGCACTGGGCAGAAATGGGGAAGGAACACTAGGGCTGGGGATATTCTCGAGAAAGTCAGCTCCGAGCTAGTGAGGGAGGGAAGGACGCCTCCCCATCTCAATGCATGTGCTTGTGTTTTTGTGGAAATCAACTTCTTAGCTGAAGGAATTTCTTTTCCCTTCTCATTTCCCCTTCAACGCCTCCCTCCCTCTACCCAACCAAAAAAAAAATGCTTGTCGTGTTGTTTAAAACAGGTGGAAGACCTCTGTAATGATATTATGCCTTTCAATAAAAATTTTATGAGGTGTATTTGATTATAGATTAATGTGTCCCTAATAAAACGGACGGATGGAGCAGCTCCGACAGCTTCTCCCCTCCAACCCCAAACACAGACATCTACACACAGCAACGACGTGTTGCTCTCCCTGCTCACACACAACTACCCCAAAGGTGAAACTTCGGAGTTTCCTTTCCCCTGCTTGGGTAGCGCTGCGGGGCTTTAGTTGCAGTGGCTTCTTCCAAACATGAAGAGTGAGAGTGAAGTTTACACAGGGCTTTGCAGGAGCAAGACGTGCTGGTTTAAGCTGGCAAAACGCAGATGTTCCTCTGGTGAGTGCAAGAGAAAGAGCTGTCCTGGAAGAGAGCATGGCAAACAACCGATTGTGGACCCAAAAGCCAGACTCCTCATTCGGACCAAACTTTCCCCTTCATCCTCAACGTGCAAATGGGGCAGTTGATGAATTCTCTCTCTCCTGTATCATCGAAGGAAAAACGAATATTAGCATGTCTAGAATCAGGGGAAAACTGTTGTTTCTAGGGACTGCTAAAAGGATTCAGAGGATATTAGAGAAATATTGGCCTTCCTTCTTTCCCCTCCCCCATCAGCATTTCCTCTCTTCAAAGGCGACACTGAATAGCCTTGAATCTGAGGGAATTAACAACTGCTCCCCCAAAATCCATAATACTGCTCTATCAAAATGTTACTTCTAGCTCTCTGTGTGTGTGTGTTTGAATCTCCCTTTACTCTCTGTACTTTTGTCCACGAAGGATTGTGTCGACAGCCGTTTTCTTCGTGTTGGAAATGCATTGTACATAGAGCTATAGGAATATAGAAGGGAACGAGGGAATTACTATTTAGTTAATTGTCACCCTTTTCTTAGGCTTTCTCATTTTCTTCAAAATTCTACATTGGGTTGGGAAAGCTCGGGTTGTTGTTGTTTTTTTTTTCTCTATACACCAAATATTGTCCTCCCTTGTCAGCAAAGAGTGTCCACTACATAAACAGGCACCCCAGAAATTATCAGTTTTCCCTTAGCTACTTAAAGGTGGTATGGGGCTGGCAGATCCCAGTTTTCATAGCCATCATGTTTACGATTTCCTGTAAGAGGACCCTTTCCCTCTCTAAATGAAGTTTCAAAAATATTAGTGCTTTAAACTGATGAACATTCCTGACTCTAGGAAAGAGGGGTTTTTTTTAACTTACATAATTGCAGACTGTCTAGAATCCTTCACTGAATAAATGCAGTAAATTAAAGCATCTAAATGGATTTTCCCCCTTCCAGGAAAGGAAATCGAAAAGGAATTGTCTAGTATAACCAATGATACTAGAAACCCTTTAAAACTGCAGCCAAGGCCTGAGACAATGAAATATTTGTAGACTCTTTCCAAGGCATATTTTTGTTCCCTGTCTAAAGGATGGTGGTTAACTATGTTGGGGGTCCTCTCAGATTAGTATCCTGCTTGAATAGGAGCCCATAGGGCTACACTGTTTTCTTTCAAACCCTGTTAGAAAATGCTGGCTTATTTGAGCATTGGACTTCAGTGTGGAGTCATGTTCATTTGCAAATCCCCTAAAGTTCCCTTTAGTGCATTTACTTCCGTCTCATATATGGTGGCTCCAAGCAGTATTTTGCAATTAGGTAGGGGGAGGAATGACTGTGTGAACTTTCCTCTCTCTCTCTCTCTCTCTCTCTCTCTCTCTCTCTCTCTCTCTCTCTCTCTCTCTCTCTCTCTTTTATGTGGGCCACTAAAAGGTAATTACTACACATAAAATCCCTTCTCCAGTAAACAACAACAAAATGCTTTCTGCAAAACTCGGCTTTCCTAAGTTACATTACCGGGTAGGTGCCTGGCCATTAAGGGGGTGTGGGGGTGTGGGAGAGAGTAAAGAAATCCAGTTTAAATGTTAGGCAGCTTGCTATATAGCCTTCAGTTATTAATGAAAACTACAAGCTACCCTCACCTCACCCGGCCATGGGGAAGAGGTTTCGAATCTGGACCCTTACCACAAAACACAAGTCAAACCTTTCTAAGGATACCAAAAAAAAAAAAAACCAACTTTAATATGGCATTTACATTTACGGAAGGTCCAAGAAAATGGCTCTTGCAATGTTGCCAGGAATAGAGGGGAAAATGTATCTGGGGGCACTCACCAGTCTCGAGTTGGTAGGAAGCAGGAGTCCAGTTTAAGTCACGATACTTTGCTATCCTTGGGGGAGGGAAAGGGGGCAGTGATTCCCTTTTTCCAAACTGTGAACAACTGTACAACATTTCCCAGATTAATCATTGATACCACTCCTTCCATTTTCCCGGGGGCCTTTCCTTTTCTCTCCCTCCTCTGACTCTCTCCTCCACCCCACTTTCCTCTCCTCATCCCCTCCTCCCCCTTCAAACAATCTTTCAGGCTGCAGCTGATATTCCCAGTGAAGGCTCTCAAATCCAGACTGATGATCTTCCATTTTAGACAACAAAAGGGGCCAGTATCGTTTACAGAGTTTATTGCATTATACATGCTAACAGAACATGCACAGAAAGGACAGATTGCTGTTTGTACTTCTAAGATACCACATATGCACCACAAGAACATATCTACAATGGATAAGTAGACAAGAATCCGTTTCACGAAAGACAATCTCTAAATTCATTTTCGAGGATAGTTACATTGTCATGTGCTTCCCCCCCCCAGAAGGTTGTGGGTGATCTTAATATTGTTAAAGTATTGGATGTATTCAATAATGTTATGGCTAATGTGAAAGCCACACGCACAGACCATAGTTGTGAGTAAAAACATGAAAAAGTCACATTGTTTGGATACTCCACAGTTCCAATAAGTTAAGACGAAATGATAACTCTCAATAATAGTTACCCTGCATTACGATGAAAAAAAAAATAAATTACACGTGCTAGTTTTCTTATATATATAATATATATATCCATAGGTATACAGATTCACTTGCAGCACTAAAATAATGACCCCAAAGTCACATTCTATCAGGATAAAACCAAAACCAAAAGAAGGGAAAGAAAAAAATGAAGGTTTTGTTTCTTTTCCAAGTCTCTCCTGCATTTTGCACCCGGGGAATGTTGTGCCGAATATCCTCACTGGTTCTGTCCCCGCGTTGGGGTCTAAGAGAAGGTCAGATTAGCCGTCAGTTCTCGGATTCGGTTTTCCCTACTCATCTTCTTCAGCTTCATTCTGCGGTTTTGAAACCAGATCTTGACCTGCCTGTCAGTGAGGTTAACGCTCTTACTGATCTCTAGGCGGCGCTCGCGAGTGAGGTACATATTGAATAAGAACTCTTTTTCTAATTCCAGTGTTTGATGTTTAGTATAAGGACACCTCTTCTTTCTGCCACTCTTTGCAGTTAACCAATTGCTGGTTGGAGTATCGGACTTGATTTCCTCTATCAAAATCAAAAGGAGAAGAAAAAAAATCAAAAAAAAATTTTTTTTCTCAGTCTGTTAAAGTGTACCCTTGGCCATGACCCCTCTACTATAATGTCTGGCAGCTCGGTGAAATGCTGGTATTAAACATTACTCACACGAGGTGTGTACACTGGAAGGGATTTCTAATTGTTGCCAGATTAGTGCTAAATAGTTCCAATGACACGATGTGAGGGCACCTTCGACTTTTTGCGCCTGTGTTTTGATTTCTCGCTAAAGTTTCCAACTCGCACACAACATTTAAACAATATTTAACCTGCCATGGTCTCCCCCAGTCACATTTTAACGGGGTTGCTCGTGACAACCTGAGACTGTGAGCCACTTCCTAAGAAAATCTGTCAGTTCCACAGTATTCACACATTCTATTTTGCCTCATTTCCCCCTCTATCTCTCAGACTTGGAGTCCCACCCACCCCAGCCACATTTATAGGTGTATAAGTACATTTTATTCTTAAGAAAACTATCTCTTGGAAGTGAAAACCTCTTTACACACACACACACACACACACACACACACTTGTCTGTGCATTGTTTCCTTTAGAATGCTCCCCCCAACACCACCCAATAAAGATATTTTTTCAGAGTAAATGTATATACTTCTGCCTCCTGCAATTTTCCATGAGTGTAAGAAGAGAAGGAGAGGGAGAGGCTGCAAAGTCCATTTTTCACAAGGTGAATTCCGGGGTTTGGTCACCTCACCCCCTGCCTGGTTCCCAAAGGCAAACTCTGGCTCTTCTTTAATGGGAGCCACCATCTAACTCTCCACATTTTCAATCTTGAAAAGAGAGTCTAAGAGCCTGATTCCCTTTAAAAAAAAAAAAAGACAAATCCAAGGTTATTGGAAACAGCTCAGGAGAGCAGCCGTGTCCCCTGGAAACCCTGGCGCATTGCTGCTGCCCTGGGCTCCTGGCTTCAGCCTTCGGCCTCCAGAAAGATTTAACAAGCTCGCAGGACAGATCTCCACACACATTTGAATATCAACACAAAGCTTCTAAATGCCATAAAATCATAATTGGATGCAAATTAAAATATTTAATTAAGATATTACCAGGATAAAGGAGAGTAATTGGTTGTGTTTACAACCTACAGATCTCCTTCTAGTCCTTTTGTTGTTGGTTTTTTTTCTCGTGGACTAGTCTAGAAAAGAACAAATCGAAGCAACCTCTTCCTCCCTCTCCCCATCAGTCTGTGTGGAAGGTAAACACAATAAGAGAAGGTAAAACAGGGAAAGAGATGGTTGCACTCTATGGGGACTGATTTTTGCTCTTTCTCTTCCTAAGAGCTCCAGAGAGCCAGCACCTGCAGCCCGATGCCTCCTTATCATTAAATGTTATGGCTGTGGCGCTTGTTAGTATTTTATACTGTGTTTTATGATGCTGCCGTGTTCAAGTTACACCACGCTATGGTTTAAACTTTGATCATACCGACCTTTACTTTCCTTCTCTTGGACTTCTGGGCTGGACACGGACACTTCAGCTAGGCAGCTCCTCTCCTCTGGCAAAGTGGACTTGGGCTCGGGGCTTTCCACTTGAGGGACTTTAGCTGAGTCTTGGTTGCTGGGGTTTTCACTCATTTTCTTTTCCATCTGAAGGTGGGCAGAAGATAGCTGCGGTTTGGCAGAGCCGCGAGGGTTTAACTGTAACATTACAGTTGAACTCGTTTCGGGGCTGTTATTGTACTCTTGGGTTTTCCCAGTGGCGTAGGTCTGGCTCAGTCTAAAATATCCTGGGACAGGAACCTCGGGATTTTCAATGGGGCATGATTCAGAGACCAACCTCTGGTAAGAAGGGACGTCGGAAGAAATGAGTTTGGTTCGCTTATCGGAATACATGCAGCAATTGGTTTCTTCCTTAATATTGGTAGTGAAGGAGCAAGTAGGGACTTGCTGTGTAACAGGTTGCTCTATTCGACAAGATCTGCTCGGATCTGTCCAACTCTCTACTTGAGGTATATAAGGATGCACATTCATACCCATATTTTGGTGATTAACTTCTCTTTTAGCCAGAGACGGGAGCAGTCCACAGGTTTGCATTCCATAAGTCCCCATGTCTGTGCTGGGTGGTGGCATGTACATGCTGGCGCTGCTAGAATAAAAACTGTCACTCCTGCAGGCACTGATCAAGGAATCTACTAAAAAAGTATTAGCAGCAGGAGAGCTGTTGGGAAAGGACATTTTGGGGAGGAATTTGAAGAAGAGAGATTGTGTCCTTTGTAGGCTGACATCTCTAGGAAAACATTCCCTGTGTAATTGTGGATGCCTCTGCCCGACCACATGACAACCAAGCCAATGAGATTTGAAAATGGCCTTGAGCCGCTGCCTCCTCGCGGGTCACGTGCTCCCCGGGCCCGGCCGGTCCGCCGAGCAACTACGGACAACAGCGACATCTACAACGCGCAGGGGATAGTGCGGGGAGAGCGGGGCGCTCCTCTGGAGCTGGTCTCGGGCAGGCAGCCCTGGCGCACTGCGCCCACGGCAAACAAGGGGCTCTGGGCGGCCAGGCAGCCCGGCGGCCGAGAGAGAAGGAAAGAGGGCAGGAGGGGAGAGGAAAGGAGGAAAGGAAGGAAGAAAGGAAAGGGAAAGTGATGGAGAGAGATTATGTATTGTGTGTGTGTTTGTATTCATGCATGTATACATACATATATGCATACATACGCACATACGTACGACAGGAAGATAGAGGGAGAGAGGGGAGGAAGAGAGATATGTGACAGACTGAGAGGGGGCCAGTTATTGATTTATTTAGGACTGGTATTCCTGGAGAGGTGAGTCCAAATTTCTGGGATCTAAGTTCCCGTCCCTAGGCTAAAAAATTATGTGATATATAATGATGGGTGATGATTATGATGATAACAATCTTAGTAGTAGACGTGGGAAGGGAAAAACAGAAGGGGGAGGAAAAGGGCAAACAGGCCAAGGATCCGCTGGACATGAAGTCCTAGGAGGAAAGTGGTTCCGAGTAATGCCCCATTCCCCCCAGCCCTCCATCCCAGACTCAGAACTGTGATCACTGTGGGGCTCAACATACACATTTCTCTTCGGCGGAAATGTGGGATTTCTCCTGACCGCATGCACTCTGGGACCCTGTGTGGTTTCATACAGGAGACAATTATTTGCCAGTAATGTGCTGTCAGAGAAACCGCCCCTCGGGTTTCCTTCATGAGAATGGAACTGGGATCTTCATCCCCACACACTTTTTAAAAGGGGAGGGGGGCAAGAAGAAAAGAAAAAGAAAGAAAATGGAAAAACAACAACAAAAAACCCTGACAGTCCAGACTTTGAAAGTTTTCCATAACTGGCTGGGCTGGAGGGGGAGGGAAATGCTAAGGTGTCATTCAGTTATTATGCAAAGAAAAATATGTTTTCCTTTTATGGATTTTGTAAAAGCATTGGTTTCTGACAAGTGCAAGGTACAAAAGGTTGTGGAATTTATTAATACATATTAAGAAGAATCAGGGCGATCAATAAAATTCTCATCTACATTCTTGGGCTACTTGGTAATTTTCTTGCTTCTGAAGGTTTTTAAAGAGTTATACCCTCTGTTGCCACACACGGGAAGATATTTTATTAACAAATCAATCGAGACTTTGTAAAGGATAAGATTAATAGTTAAGATTTAGCATAATGGCGTTCGCGTTATGAATTATTGAAAATTATACTATTGATTTTTCCCCTCGCTACTAACCAAGGAGGTCAATTTTTGTTTTAACACAAATCGTCAAATATTAAAAGCTATACTTTTGTCAGAAGTTGAATTTTTATAGTTCTCGGAGATTCCTAAAATTATTTGATGAGAGCTTTTGCTTTGTCAGAAAAAAAAAGGAAAAATCTCAATCCTCTATTTCCTCTGGTAAGCGAGGTCCACAAAGAGGGTTTGGTCTTGAGCTGTGGTCGTGAACATTTGGGGGGGGAAAGGACAACAACAACACAACTGTAGAAACTAGGAGTTTTATGAGAAACCTGTTTTGGCAATTTCCTTCTCTGGCTTTGGGAGCAGACAGCACTGATTCCAGCCACTGTCTCCAGCTATAGGAAGGCAGCAGCAGGGCGCTTTAACTTGGATTTCCAAAGACTTGTCTTAGAAGAAGGCATTAACTTGTCCTCTCCCTCCGAAGCTACAGTCCACTCTCCAGCTAAGAGTAAAGGGGGTGGGGATAAAGCACGGAAAGAAACACTGACCGTGAAACCAGTTCCTTCTTTCGAAGGGGTTTCTTTTTCTAAACCTCAACTCTTCTGAGGAGGTTCCCTGGACTTGGATTTCAGGCGGATACACTGAACTTGTGGATAAATCTTGTTTCCCGGTTGAGCTGAACACTCTTTGGGGCCTGAACGGCTTCAAAGCGCATTCAGTGCTTCTGTATTATTGGGGGATGCAAGCTAGATGATGCCTCGCAGACCTCCACGTGAAAGGGCGATTCAAATCTCCTCTTTCCAACAAACCACCTCGCCCCCCTCCCCAAATAAATCTCCTCTGTCCCTAGTGGAGTTAGAATTTTACATTATTATCTGGGATGCGTTTGTTTTCCTTTCCCCTGTAGCTGGCATTGTCAGAAACAATAACCCTATTTAAAATCTCGCTGTGGCCATGAGACAGACCTTTTAAAACCTTATACGCAGCTGTTCAAATACAACATCATTGTCAGGTTAAAGCCCCGACGCCTTTAACAGCTACAGTCTAAAGCTCTGTATTGGCCAGAGAGCTTAAACATTACCTTTATGGGGGGAAAGCTGTCTTAAGCTATGAACAAATAAATAAGACGTTTTCATTTTTAATATATATATTTTTACATTCTCTCCTCAATGCTGCCTGAAAGTCTTTTCCGTTACTATTTTAGCGGCAGCTGAGTGGTGGGCTCGCAAAGGGCATTTTCTCCCAATTGAGATCATTATCAGAGCCAATGCTAGGCTTTGCCCAAATCACAAAGTGTCGTGGACTTCACGTTGCTGAATACTGAGGACTGTTATTTTGCTTTCTAGAAATCCCTCCATCACTCTTCCCCCTTTATTTTACACTAATGCGGCAACCCACAGAGTGCAAAGAAGCCAAATACTATTTTCCTGGGCTCAGGCTAAGCTCCGACTGTTAAATCTAATCAGGAATTTTATGCCCATCAGATGGTCTTTCATAATCTTTATTTACACTTGAAGAAAATAAGGCAATCAGAAATATCCGATGCAAGTTTTTAGCTTACTGGGCTGCTTGCGGGTTTCGGAGGAGTTCCCTTAAAACAGAACTTGAGGTCTTATCCTTGCATTTGGGGTGTATCGGATATTACTCAGGTGGCTGTGAAAGACTCAGTCACCTCGGAGTCAGCTTTCATTTTCAATTTCTCCTCAGCCCCCCTCAGAAATTAATGTCTGACATGTTCTTGCCTAGGTCCAATTATTCTTCTCCCCCTTCTCCCTGTTCTAATTTGAAATAGTCTGCATGCAGTACGAGCATTTTGGCTTTCTCGATTTAAAATGAAAAAAATAAGCAAACTAGAAATAATAAGAGCGAATGAACTAGGAGAAAGAAGAAGTGAGACTACCATTAGGAGCGGAGGCTAATCTGAACAAGGAATGAAAACGTAGCTGTATTGGGGAGCAAGCAGTTATTTTGTTTATGAGTATTTAATGTAAGTATTGTTTTAGATCATATTTAGATAGGGCAAAGTCATTAACATTAATAATAAATCAATATTGAGCCATAAACGAGATATGCACCCTACATTCATACGGAAGGCTCGCTCCCCAATGCTATGCTCCGTTCCCAGGAAAAAATAAAGGAGACGCTTTACAGTTAAATTAGCATTTGTAATCAAGGGGGCACTTGTCTCCTAGATTTCCTGTTTCAAGGAAAATGAGGAAGGAACCCGTGCTGAGAGGAGACCTTTTGCGACTGGGATTGCCCGGATTCTAAACCCTAAACGGCCTCTAGCCTTCGGGAAAGGTTTCGGGGCTGCGCCAAGGTCGAGACTCTGTCTTCCGGCCTTCTCCCTCCCCACCTCCCTTCCCAATTCTCTGTTCTTTGGGGTGAGAGCTCATGGCCAAGGGAGAGAGAAGGGCTGAGGGGAATTCAGGGAGCTCTTCAGAGGCAATCACAAGCACAGGGGTGAGAGAAAATGAGCGGTTTTCAAATATTCAGAGAGACCCAAGGAGAGTCTCCTTTTCTAGACACACACAAAAAAAGGAAGCAAGTTGGTTCATTTCCCCTCCAAATAGAAGTCTAAGACCAGGTATTGCCTTCTGCCAATGTCAAACATCCAATATCCGTGAAAACAGGAAATATTTTTCTTTAGATTAAAGAAGATCCTACTTTTCTCATTCTCTCCTTCCTCTCCTCGACTTCCTTTCCCTTAAGAGATCCTGTTGGTCACTTGAATTTCTACACTTAGTGCTTGACTTCGAGAGAGGCAATAATTCGTTAACTAACGTAGGCTTTAGGATTTAGAAATCCAGACAGACCCTTTCTTTCTCCTAGGCGTCAAGCCAACGCAGCTAAGCTTTTCTGGAATGAAAATTGGAGAGCCTTGCCCTAACAGTAGCTGCTCCTCTGGCCGCAGTCACCCAGCCCAAGGCCAAGGGGCTTCTGGCCATCCAGATGGATTGGTGGAGCTTCGGGTCTCTCCGCCTTAATTCGTCTACCTGACTTGGAAACCGCTACTCAACTCTCAGTGGCACTTCCCCGGGTACCCGCGAACCATCCGGGGGCTCAGAGAGGAATCCTGGAACACTCGAGTCACGCTTCAGCCCATTAGAAACTAGGGGTGGGGGTGGGGTTGTGCAGTTGGAGAGTTGTGGGCAAGAAGGACAGAAGCGATCGTTTTTGCCATACCCACTCCCCCACCGAATGAGGCTTCCCAGTCACCTCTCGGGCAGATCTCTCAACAAAGCCAGGCCAGCCAGCCAGACGGAAACCCGAGGTTTCTCAAGCAACAAGCCAAACATTCGGATTTGCCCTCCTCGATCAAATTCGAAAGCTCCAGTTCCCGCCACCCTCTCGTCCTCTGCTCCCAAGTGGGGCAGCCCTGACCGATAACAAGAGTCCTGAGGGACAAGTTGCCAGTGGCGGGAGAGAAAATATATTCTAAGAAGAGAACCGCAGAACCCCAACGGATTGGCTTGGGTTACCTCCGAGGCCCCTACCCCACCCGAAGCTGTCTACTTCCTTGAGCCAGGGTTAGGAAAAGGGCGTCCCCCATTCCTCGCGCCTTTGACCAAGGGCCAGGAAGGATATGGAGGAGGGCCTGGCAATAGGGGGATCACCCTAATGACAGAGACGGCAGTATGGTATTTATTACGGGAGATACTCGGTGTGTGTTAACAAAGAACTTCGAGGAGGGGAGAAAACTCGACAGTCAATTTGGTTAAACTGATAAAATCCCAGTGGTCCCTCTTACACACTTCACCTGGATTAGCTCCCGGTGGATGGGAGCACAGAAGGCCAACACTTCCCCTAATGCTAACATAATTTTCTTTCTCTCCAAAGGGCAAGGCGTGAGGCTGGTTCTATGGGAGGGAGAAAGAGGAAAAAGCACTGGGGAAACCGACTGACTTTCCCCAAGGCGCCCAGAGGACTCCGAACGTTCACCGAATCTTTTCAAAATATGAGATACTTTTGTTTCCAAACTCTCCCTAGAATTATATAGAACGCACGTTTCTTAGACAGCTTCTGCAGATATCTTGTTCTTCCTTTCTACTTTTATTCATTTAAAATAACCAACTACCAGCTTACAACCATTACAAGGTTTCAAGTTGTTTTGGGTTTTTTTCCTCTCACTCCACAAATACATTACCAAATCTAAGGTTTCCTATTATTAAATAAAATTGGATCTTATTTCATTTGATGTCGTTATGATCAATTCCGAACAAAAGCTCCAAAATCTCTAGAAGCTTGAAGAAAGAGAGGATGTGGGCTTTCCATCTCTTCATTTTCCTCTCAAGATTAAAACCATATCTCCAACTATTTAATTAATTAGAAACACGACATCTACACCTTTTAAAATATGCATCTATTGGCCTTTAAGGTTTTTCCTGTGTTTCACCAGGTTATAACAAAAATAATTCCTTTTAAACACCTCATTTCTCTGAAACTGTTAGCCAGATATTTGTTTAAAAAATCTGTCATTCCGCTTACCCTCGTTCTCTTCCCCCCCCTTAATAAAATTTCTGTTCCTCCTTACTACAGATAAAACCGACTTTTAGAAAAATATTCCTATTGTGGCGCGGCTATCAATGAAAATTCTTATTACAGTATTTGGAAGAAAATGTACTGCAGCAATCTAACCAAAGTGAGGGTTTGTAGAACGTGAGCGCGCCCTCGTGTGGCTCTCTCTCACGATGCAATCTGGAATTGGTTTCCCTCAAGATTTTCCCTTCCAGGGGTAAACTTGTTACATTTAAACCCTGGGGCAGGGGGAGAAAAACAGAAACAAACCGATCTGATACGTTGAGTGATGATATGAAGGCACTGGGATTTTAGTGGCCTTCCAATGTCAGGAACAAAGCCAGACCTTCAAAAAGCTAATAATTCGATCTTGGGCTTTCCCCTCTAATTCACTCCCCCCGCCCCACAAGGGCTGAGAGGTTTTCAAAAATGCATATAGAATTCTATTAAATCCTGTGGTTTAATATTATTGAAGGTGCAATAATTTATTTGACAGGGCGACAAATTGGTTTAAAATATAATGAAAGACTAACTGTCTGGAAATAACTTCCCCCTTTCAGATGGCTCCTTTCCCCCCACCCCCACCCAAGTACAGTCTATCATTGGAGGAAAGGTGATAGCGATCTAAGCCCCCAAAATGGTGTTTCCATAACTGTTCTGGAGACACTGTTTCTGAAACATTATGATCGAATAGGGCTTTGCAAGGAAAAAAAAAACTCCGTTGCCATTAAGTTTACAGAATATTTGGAGGGAAATTAAGAGTATTGATCCTGAAATTAGAATTTGTTCAGAGATTTATGGCAATTCCCCTGATATAATTCTCAGCAAAGCCGTAAATGAGTGTGGGGAGGTGTATGTGCTGTGATAGTGGGTGGTGGTGGAAAATAACAGAAGAACCTTAGGGCGCCTAATTATTCAGAAAGGTTAAAGGTGATGACCTTGACATTTTGGAAGTTCAAAGGCATACACTTATGTTTTTGCCTCTTGCAAAGACTTTGCCATTTTAATTTTATTTTTCCTTTAGAGATAGCATTATCGGCCATCTTTTTAGTAGGTTTTAGTGCTGTTGTGAATTCATTTTTCGACTTTGGGCTTATAAGAAGCCACAGTCATAAGATCACCTTTGTCTTAAAAAAAAAAAGACAACCCCTTCTCACTCCACTTTATTGCACATTGCGGAAATCTTTTTTTCGCCCACCAGAAGGTGTATAATATAACCCAATTAAGCTGTTTAGAACTTCAGTTTTTATGGTGTTGTCTAGACAGTTCAAGGTTTTGTAAACAGCTTAGCCAGGTCACGCAACTAAAGTGCAGAGAAGACCTCAGTTACATTCTTTCAGTTACGAAATAAAGGCAGGAGATCTTTAGCACTGGGCTCTGAGCAGGGGATTACCTTTGTCTACTCACTTTATCCTGACTGGGAAGTAGCAACACTACTCTACAAACAAGGGACATAGTATCTTTTGAACTTTTTAGGGTGATGATTTTGATTTTTAAAATCAAATTTTGAAATCGTAAAAAGGATCAAGAATGAATTTGTGTTTCCCATGCATCTACGAAAAATGGGGGGGGTGTTCCTGTTTCCAGAAATTTCCCAAGTTTCCCAAGCTGGAGGAGGAGCGAATTATTAGCTCTTTAGAAATGCCTGCCGCCTCTGTCCCATCAGTTCTGATAGAAGGCAGAGAGCCATCTTTGGTGTCTCACACCCTGAAGGGATTAACTCTGAAAGTTACATTGAAAAGGAGCCAGCTGGGAATAGAAACCAACCCTGATTTTAACTCAGCTGCAAATGTTCTTCTTCCATTTTGGCTGGGGGATGGGGGTATGGGGTTCCTGCCAGTTCTCTTTGCTCCCTCAAATGTCCTGTTCAGACGCTAAAGTTCTTCAAAGAGGAAAATTCATACAGTGCATTGAGGATGGAACCTTCGTTTTACTAGAAACCATTTATTCACATGAAAAAGACAGTGGCCCATGCGTTTATATGACAGTGGAAACTTAGAGAGAGATCGAAGGTACATTTCCCAGAGTTTAAATAATCGCCATTCTTTTAGTGAAAGGAAACAGTTGACTCTAAGCTCAGAACAAAACACCTTAAGCAACACGGCCAAACGCACTACAGGTCCATCTGCATCACCACGAAGACTTAAGGGAGGGAGAGGGGAGACAAAAAAACAAAAACACTTTGGTGGTAAAATTGTAAACGGATGTTTGGATTTACCATTTTCCCCTTATTAGGCATCCGATCCGCCAAGACACCGGCATCTTCTGCAGGCATTGATCGCTGGGAAGTAACCGAGTTGACCGAGTTGAGTGTGGAAATGAAGCTTGGAGTTCCGAAGGGAAGATGAGTCATGTAAACCCAATGACTTTTTGCCTTCGGCGGGCAAGCTGAGTGAAGGGAGGAGGGGTGTGAGTGTGAGTGTGAGTGAGGGTTGAGGGAGGGGGAGGGGGAGAGATTTCTTGATCCTTCAGAATAAGGGGTTCCCAGTGAAATATTGGAGTCGATCTCTGTTCAGTTTCTTTTCTTTCATCCTGCGATTCTGGAACCAGATTTTGACTTGTCGGTCAGTGAGGTTGAGCATTCGAGACAGTTGGAGTCTTTTCTCTTTGTTTATATACACGTTGAAGAAAAATTCCCGTTCCAGTTCTCGGATCTGGTATTTGGTGTAGGGGCACCTCTTTTTCCTCGATCTCTGGGGGACCACTGAAATGAAGGGGAAAGAAAAAAAAAACTAGAGGACTAAATTGAGACCACCCAGCACTCTTCTTCGGCTACCCAGACCGCAACTTCGAGCTCTCTTGTACTTGATCAACTGTGTACTGGCCCCTGGTCAATCCCTCTACCAGGGGAAAGGGACCAGGGCAGGACACTGGGCTCCCCTTCTATAGTTAGTGACATCCCCTCATTCTCCTGAAAAGAACTTGCGTTTCTATAGAAATGATATATGTGCCGGGAGAAATTAAGTGCAGGTTTGTATAGATCTAATAGGTGTGTGTGTGTGTGTGTGTGTGTATACACATATGCATATGGAGGGACATATTTACATATGTATCTCTGCACACATATATGCATGTGGAGAAAAAGCTGTTTAGATCTCTCTGTGCCTTTCCTCCTGTTGCTTGGATAAGGTCCAGTTTAATGACCAACCTCCCCCTTCCCGCCCCCACTTAAAAAAAAACGAGGATGGAGCGAAGATGCCATTAGTGGCCCTGCAAGCAACTGTTGCAAGAAATCTTTTCTTTCTCTCTTCACTGCCCCCCGTCCCCCCAAACAAAATCCTCTTTGCAACAATTAATATCCTCCTCGAAGAATACCTTAAGCCCACCTAAATTGGTTTCCTATCGTAAACACGCTTTACAACGGGTAGAGAAATCTTATAGGATATATAAACTCCTTCGAATGCTTATAAAATGGCACATAAAACGCCGGCTGCCAGAGGGTGGGCCCGGGCTCGGCTGCACCCCCCCCCCCCCACCTCCTCCCCTACCCTCCTCCTTCCCCCTAATCCAGGTCCCTACCTGCACCTCCGATCTTCTCCGCCCCCGCCTCCCCTGGGGGGGCCTCGCCACTGGAGCCGCTCTCCGCTGCCCCCTTGGGCTCCGGCCCCGAGGGGGCTTTGCCGCAGGGACTCGCTGTGGCCGGAGACTTCAGGCCGCTCTTTTCAACGTCCCCCTCGGGCTCGCCGCCGGCCTGAGGCGGCTGCTGTTGCTGTTGCTGCTGAGGCTGCTGGGGTTGCTGCTGCTGCTGCTGCTGCTGGTACGGGGGTCCTGGCGCCGCCTCGTAAAACTGGTCGAAGCCCTGGGGCAGGATCCCATTGCGTCCCACAGTGCTGTAGAAGTTAGAGGCGGCGCCCGAGGGGCCGTGGGGACCGCAAACGGGTTCGGCAGCCTTGAATAGCATATCGGGCCTCCGGCTCCCGGGCGGCAGCAAGTCCCTGTGCATCACCTCCTCCGCCGCGTAATAGGGAGCGTAACTGCCCCGGTATTGCCATTTACCGCGCTCCAAGCCGTAGTCGCGGAACGCCACTTCGCGCACCGGTTGGACGTGAGGCAGGTTGGAGGAGTAGGGGAAAGTCATTTGACAAGACGACGTCTGCGACAGAAACGAGGGCTTGCTGGAGAAATCCGAGGGGGGCCACGTAATAAGCGCAGCCCGGCAGATACATATTGGCTGCGCTGGGGCCGCAGTCGTCAAACTCGGTCATGTCTTCCTCTGGGCGATGGCGAGCGACCGGGAGATTTCCGTGCCTTGAACAAGATCCATCTATTGCACAAGAGGCTTTGGACAGGATCAACTAAGAAAAAATCCCCACCGTGTGCTGACGTGCAATTCATCTTGATTGATTCTGGTGGTAATTATGTCACGTGACTCCATGGAGAAATGTCCTTATATCTATATCAGTCTTTCACCAAGACTTCCCGGGATCTCTCCTGGCGCCGAGGCAGGCACACACTTGGGGGGAGCCCAAAGGGGGGGGAGGGGACGGTTTTCTCCGCCCAGCCCTGGGAGGCGAGGAGGCATAGGTAGATCTGGAGGCGAATCACCTGAGCGCCGGCGCCTGTTCGGGGCTCTGGCTCCACATTGCCAGAGAGACAGCTGGGTGCATCTGCAGCTAGCCTCCAGCCCCCCTCAGCCTCAGCCGCCCAGGCGCCCTCCTTCCCCTCTCTGCTTTAAATACACGGAGGTAACAGGAGGAGAAAGGTCCGGAGGAAGCGTAAGAACGAGGTGCGAAGGTGTGAGACTCTCAAATCTCTCTTAAAAAAAAAAAAAAGAGCAACCCCCCCCCCCGCCCAGCGTCCCTCACCCCCAATGACCACCACTTCTTTCACAGTCTCACTCAAAGCTTGTTGCTTCTTGTTCAAGGGGCGTAACTGAGAAGCAACTCTCAGAGGCAAGGGAAGCCCTGATTTACATGTTAAGTCGGCTTTGCAAATTCGCCTCAGTCACAAGTCCTCTACTAACCGCGATACAAAGGTTCCAAATAAAGCTAGGGTCAGCTTGCTCTTTTAGTATATCTCACCATGGAACTCAGACAAGTATCCATTCACATGCACCCACACACCTTCACTCTCTCTGTCTTTCTGTCTCTCAAACACAAGCGCTCGCGAGCACGTATAAGCACACACACACACACACACACACACACACCACACCACACCACCACCAATGCCAATACGGTGTACACCAGTGCGCTAAAGCAAGGGGTGGTTGCTCAAACAGACCCGCCAAAAGGGCTTCTCTGGCTCTGACGTTTCTGGAACCTGGATGTTCTAGGGCTCAGGAGGAACAAAGGGATGAGGAGTCTAATTCACAAGGTGAAGACACTTACGTTTTCACTCCTGATTACTCAAGACTCTAGATTAATCCTCATCTTTTCCCAAACTCCCCCGTTCCCTCTCGGGGGCACATCCAGGGGACTTGAATGAACTCACTCAGACTTATGCTAACCCGAACATGTCCTGGGGTGGGAGGCTTATTTAGAAGCCAATCCACACACTCTATCATCAAAATCTCTCCCCTTTTCTCCCCCCACCCCCGCGCCTTGTCACCCAGCCTTGGAAACTATTATTCACTCGGGCAGCCTGGGCCCCAAAGCTCTTGGTCAAGGGTCTATCAGAGAACTGTAGCCCCTGTGCTCCTGTCGCAAAGACACAAACGCTTTCTAATCCCCACCCAGGCGTCTCAATTTCTTCTTCAGAAGCCTAGACCTGGATCTGCCCGGCCCAGAGGCCACTGACAAGCCTTCCTACCTGAGTTTCACCTCCTGGAGGGTTGGGAGCTTTCCAAAATGAAAGGAGAGGGAAATGGGGAGGGAGGGGGGAAGGGGAGACCAACCTCCCCCTCCCCCCCAACAAATCTTGATTATTAAATCAAAAAGACACTGGGCGACAGGAGGAAAACTTCTGATAGGGGAGTCCCTCTCTTCACCCGATCTCACCCCGAAACGCTGAGGCCTTAAAGCTTCGGCAAACACGGCGGGGTGTGGGCAACCGCTCCTAGGAACGCACGGAGCTGGCCTCAGTGCCCATCACCTCTTCTGCCCACTGTGCCGAGAGCCAGGGAGGAAAGAGGTGGTCGAAGCTCATATCTAATTTCTGGACGATATCTTTCTCCTCCTCACCCCTCCTTTCCCTCCCTCCATATTCCCCCCCTCCCCGCCCCCTACCCCCTCCTTCCTACACACTGCGCAAACAGGTCTATGGAGAGTGAGCCTGGAGGGCAGAGTGTCCTCCCCCGAGGCAGAGCCGCCCCCTGGGGGTGTCTCTGAGGTATCCCCCTCCCCTCCCCGACAGCTCCCACCCAGGTTTCCGTCTGCCCGCCTCCTCTTCTCTCTCTACGGTTCCTCTTTCCCCCTTCTTACTAAACTCAGACCCCCCAGGAAGGCGGTTCTCTCCCCTGTTTGCTAACCTCGTCCCAAACCTTCCCTTCTTTGTACTGTTCTGCGGCGCCCCGACCTCGTTCCTAAAATGGCTCCCCAGATACTCAGCAGCTGGCATAATAGCGAGCTCTGCGTCCAGGGCGGTTTCTCTGGGGACTCGAGGAGGTTCTTTTCTCTGATTGTGGGAAATCTAACTTCGGGCCCCCAGCTTCTCTCTGAGTTCCTCTGGGTGGGGTATATGGATCCCAAGCTCTCATCTGGAGACCCTAGGTGCCCCTCTCCACCACTGCTCCCCTCTTCCCCCCAAAATACAGAGGTCGCTGACCATCGCGGAAGAAATTCGACAAGAGCGAGCAACTCAAGTTCAACGACATGGCGACGCTGGGATTAGTCGAAACCCGTGTTTTAGGTGGGGAGGGCGCGCCATCTGCAAAGGCTGGCAGGAGGGAAGGGCGAGGTGTTGGGGTCACACTCGTCCCCCTTAACGTGGACCACCCCGGCATCCGTTAGAGGGGTGCAATCCATCTCCAGCTTCACACTTCACAGCATTATTTCGCTGGTTTCCCCTTTCAGAGTCCCCCAGCACCCCAATCTCTCAGCGTTGGGACCACCGCAGCTGCCGCAGTCCCTCTCCCTGCCTCAGATCCTCACAGCAACCCCCCTGAAAAATCCACAGCCTTCTCAAGGACGCCCGCTAACCGCGGACCTTACCGTCAGGATCCTGGCTCCCTTGGCTCCAGATCCACCGGAATCGACTGCATCCTAATCCAACTGGTGTGTCCGCCAGCCCTCGGGGCGAATCCCGCAGTTCTCGCAGAGGGGACGTTCTCTTTTCCGCCTGGACAAGATGCGGTATTTTTGTGCCACCCAAGATAAGACACTAACTTGACCTTAACTTTGTTATGGCGCCCCTAGTATCTGGAGAACGTGAACAGACACTGTCTGGCAGCTCTCGTAAAAACTGACTGGGGAAGAGATTCTGAGTCATTTCATTTATTGCCACTACAGTTCTGCAAGAAAGCTTTTCCTCACTGCCAAACTTTAATTATTTATGCTCTTTTAGGAAACGAAAGAAGCAAAAAGAAAACCACCCGGAGCCATTTAAATCCATTTCTTTGCTTTCTGAATTGCTTATTGAGTTAAACGAGTGGAAGAGGCAATATCTGGTGCAAAGATAATCTTTATGTCTATTGGTTTTCTATCCGAATGTAAATATGTTTTATACGTTGCCTCCTCCACCCTCCCTCCCTCAAGAATTTTAGATTAGCTTTTGGGACTCCTGAGTGAGGGTTTGTGACTGGGTGTCCATCTACTAGATCTTCAGAATCCGAGAAAGACGGGTAGATATTAATATTCACTTGGTTTAGGCATTAGGGATCCACTAATTTGCACTCAGTGTAACCCCCCCCCCGTCTATTTATTCCAAAAGGTCATAGTTTCGGATTGGAGGCATTAAAGAACTTCCGTTTGTTTGTTTGTTTCCTGAATTGTTCTCAACCTATTTACAAATACCAGTTCCGTTCTCCGAGTGCAGAAGCTCCAAGGTGGGTTTTGGGGATCATACTTACTAAGGAGAAAAATCTGCCTTAAAAACAAAACAGACAAACAAAACCCTAAGATTTCTAAGGAGGGAGTTTTTCAGTATGTCTGGGAAGCGATTAGAGACCAGATTGGTCTCATTTATCAGATTTCATTTGGTAATCTTTTGTTTATTATTACTTTTAAAATTTGAAATCTCTTCTAGGCTTACGGAGCGAGTGTACCCAAGGCTGAAGAGAAGATAACAGGCTTTGTGGGCTCTGTCGAAAAAGGGAGATTTGAAAACCCCCCCACACACATACACACGACACACACATACACACCACACACACACACACACACACACAAAGAAAGAAAGAAAGAAACCCAAACCAGACAAAAGGACGGCTTTGCATTTAGAATTGTTTCAGGCATCGTTCGGGGTGGGGTCGGGGACTTGTGGAATTCCATAATATGTGTATTTTCAGCGTCCTCTCACTCCCACAAGATTCTAAGTGTGGCTGGTTATTTAATTTTGGAAGTGATTTTTCCCCCAAGAAGAGGTCCTTGTTAGCTCTGAGGCTGGCATTAGAATAACTCCATGTTTCCATGTCTTTTCACAAGTGCTCTTTATATAAACGCAGTCCATTATTGTCTGCCTCTTGTCTTTGTTCATTTGGTCTCCTTGCTGGAAACCAAATAATATAGACGAGGGATAGTTGGAAGCTTGCTTCTTCTTGGGCGCTCTCAATTTAGCCTTTATTTTTGCATTATGAAGATATTCCTAAACCGGTTTTGCCTCAACCTTCTTTCTTCGACATTATGCTTACAGAAGGAAAAGTTTTAAAATATATCAACGAGCTTAAGAAGGGAGTAGGAGTGGGAGTCTGCAATTTCCATAACAGGAACTCTCGATTTTGCTAATTCATTGCTTTGTTAATATATCACCTCAATGTTTTCTCCCAGAGCTCCAGCACAAAGTAACACAGAATTTGGGTGTGATGAGTAGGTATGTTAATCTCCGTCCTGACTTAGATATTCAATGTCTTCCCTTCAAACTACTTCTGAGAGCTCAGTCCTCATTTCCCCAATGTGATCTCTACGTATTATTGGGGATGTATATTGGAGCAGAATATGCCAGTCAAGCTTAGCTTTGTGGCCTGCCATTGTTAGGAGAACAGCTTAGCAAGAGGTCGGGCTCAGAAGTTTCTCATCCAAATTGGAACCATATTAAAGGATAGGAAGCCCAGCTCCTGGTTTCCCAGATACCAGAGTTACCAGTAAACATGCATAACAAACCTAAGATTATGTAGGGTGGGTCACCATTTTTTATTTAGATATCTAAATATACTGATACTCTTCCTTTTGTCTAGGTGAACGCTAAAAATCTGTATGAGATTTCCCTCCTGTTGACGTTTAATATTCAGCATAATATACAGTTTCACCAATGGCTTGGAAACCATTTTCGCATTTAATGAATAGTAAACACCCGCTTCCAAGCCGTAGCCAGAGAAGGAAAATAAGCCCATGAGTCTGAAAAATATTAAAAGGAGATCAAAATCCATTCGAAATTAAAAGGGAAAAAAAAGACAGCATCCCGTGAGGGGCTCCAGTTGGCGTCATGTATTTATTTCCACTGGAAACGTTTTTTATTCATCCGGTTAAATACAAGCTATTGTTTCCGTTACAAAACATGCAAAACCACTATAGATGGCCAAAACAAATTAAACTATTCTACTTAGGCAGCTGAGGTTATTCACAGATTTCAGAGCGTTATCACCCGGGTCTCAGCCTGTTTGAGGTTAGCACTCCCCATTTAGGCAGCTGAGCAACACATTGAAAAGAAATCACTGGACCATTAGAACGAAGTCCCTACACTCCATCAGATATTTTTCTTCCTCCCAGTTGGAGAAAAGAGACTGAGAAGGCAAGGGAAAAGGCAAAGGGATGGAAGTGATTTTCTCCAGCCCTTGGGCCCAACCCCTGCTAAGGCATAGAAGGTTTTTGTACAGTTCAACAGAGGTGAACTGGGAAATGACATGGGGTAAAGGTAGCATTTGACTGTGGTCAGGGAAACTAACGAAGAAAGCCTTTTTCTTCAAAGAGAAAGCTATAAGAACAAGAGTTGTAAGAGAGAAAGAGCAAGAGATCCCCCAAAGAGAAAGGAGAACAGGAAGAGAGAAAGGCTTAGAGCCCTGGGCCAGGCTCCACCACTGGTTTGGGGAGAGTGAACTAATGGGAGTGGGAGACCTCCTGGAAGAGAAGTTAGCTTGGGCATCGCCGAGCTGTCTTTTTCACCGGCCCAGTGAATAAATGAGAGGCTGTAGGGTGGGTGGGCAATGGGGCCTCATTTACGTCCCCCGACTGGAGAGGCTAATTTCTCCCTCTCCTTCTAGTAGCCCATTATCGTGATTTAAGAAAGAAAGGAGACACCTTTCCCCACTGCGACTGGAAAATCATATTTACAGTTAAGGCAGAAACTCTGCCTCCATGGGAACGGAACAGACGAGCAATGCCCTGGAACAGAGCTCACAAGTCGAAAGAGGCTGGAAGATTTTGCTTGACTTGTGGGCCTTGGATTGCTTGAGGTTTGGAGGGGACTGGATATTGAAGCTAATTTTCCCAGCCCTAGGCCCCCGGGCTCTGGAAGGAGGTGGCTAATAGCTTGCGGACTTACCTAGTTCTTACTCGCAAGCACGCCACCTACACCCACAAACACAAACCCAACCAGAGCAGAAAGAGAATCAAGAGGTTCCCTAAATCTTTCAGGTGTTTTGTTTGCTTCTCACACACACACACACACACACACACACACACCCCGCCCTTGGCTCTCTCTCCCGATCCCTCCCCTCCTCTCCTCGGACCCGCCTCTGTCCTGCAGTCCCTAGAATACTGAGAGTAGCTTTTGTGTTACTAACTGGGCTGGGTTGGACTGGAGGCGGCTGGGAAGAGAGCCTGGAGTTCCGAGAGCCTGGCCCGCTCTTCTCTAACAATTAAAATATTCGGCTCACTCCCCTCCTTCTCCCCGAAGCAGGGGTCTCAGGCTCTCTGGAGGGGTAGAATCTTACAAGGAGAGCTTTCTCTTCTAGGAGAAAGGCTTTCTTCCTTGGTTTTCCTAGGTTCAGCCATGGCTCCGTCTGTTGCCAGGTGGGAAAAGGGGAGGAGGGAGAGGACTGCATAAGGACAACGGAACTCAAAGACAGGTTTCTGGTGGAACTTCCCAAGCTCGTGGTTTCTTCACGGTTCCCTTATTTCTATATCCGCCTCCCGTCGGAGGCTGACCAGCTTCTCCCTTTCCAAGTTCCTACCTCGAGCAGTCCTCCAGCACAACCATTTTGGGGTAAGGCAAAGAGAAGAAAGGCCAAGGTTGGGCCAGGCCAAGACCTGTCCAACTTCTAGTAGTGGAGAATTGAGCGTGAAACGAGTCCTTTACAATCATTGGAGGAGAGGGAGAGAGAAAGAGGTGAAAGAAATATTCCATCCCCCCTTCCTTCCCACCCCTACCCCGACCCAAGTTCTGGAAGTGAAGTGCCCCCAAACTGGGCCAAGTCTGTGGGCGGGAGGCGACTAGGGCTAGTAGAGAGTGAGCGCCTGCTCTCTCAGCACCACCCTTTTCTTCTTCATCCGCCGGTTCTGAAACCAGATTTTGACCTGTTGATCGCTCAGGTTCAGTCTGTTGGACAACTCCTTCCTCTTCTGACGATTGATGAACTCGTTGAGAAGAAATTCGTTTTCCAGTTCTGCGATCTGCTGCTTAGTGTAGGGCTTCCGTTTCTTTCGGGCTCTCCCCTGGGCCGCCCCCCAGGGCAATCCTGAAACACAGCCCCCCCCCGCATAGCCCCGGGGGCACTGGTTATCACCTGAAGAGCCCTGTTCCCCCCACCCGCAGGCCGCACTGTATCCGAGCTGGTCCCAGTCCTACTTGCTCTTCTTTCATTCCGCGCCCCCGTCCCCCATTCCCTGACACTCTAATGACACATTCGCCATTCATCCCTCCCTCCCTAACCCAGCCAGTGACCGAACCCCAAGGCGCAAGGACAATCTGGGGACTTTGGGCTATTAGGTAGGTTAAGAGAGGAAAATGGGGAGCGAATCCCAAGCAATTTACCGTCGGGTAGCGAAGGTCGAAGGCAGGAGGCTACGCTGGCCGCCTGCACTGTCACGTTCAAGTTGAGCGAGCCCTTGGCGTCGTCCTTGAAGCCTGCGGCACAGGGGTTCCCTTCCAAAAGAGCTGCTGACCCGTGCACGCTCCGCGCCATGCCTGAGTAGTCGTACTTGGCCGGCTTGAGGCCAACTCCTGGAGCCAGGCTAGGCTCATTGCTGAAAGCTGGCCTGGGACGGCTGCGCTCCTCCGGCCTCGAACCAGACTCGGAACCATAGTATTTACCTTGATCTTCTGGGCCCTCCTTGCTGCTCGGGGGGTGGAGGTTGAGGGGCACCGAGCCTGGGAGGTAAGGTTGGGTATAGCTGCCGAAGGCTGCGTGGCCTGGGGGCTGAGCGGCGCAAGAGCTGGCCGCAGACCAGGGCAGAGAGCCTCGGGGGTAGGAGATGGGGGGCAGAGCCGCCAACTGGCTGCCATTCGCCCGAAGGTTAGAGAAATAGAAGGAATCCGGCGACTGCAAATTCAGAAGAGACCCCACATACCCGGATCTGTAGAGACTGCGATCGCACATCTCCAACAAAGGACTTCAGCTGGTCTTACAGCAGTATTTAGTTACAACAGGGAATAAGAGGACAGGCTCAAACGATTGGACGAAACTTTGCGTTACAGGTTCTTCAAAGCCGGTCATTTCAGCACCGCCTACATCCCCCTGACCCTATTTTTTTTTAAAGAGTATTATGATAACACTTGGAATATTAGATATTTCTAATACTCTGCAGCAGGAAAGAGGGACATGAGGTTTTCAGATGTGGAAAGGGAGGGTTATGGGAGTCTCCTCTGTGTCTCGAGACCCTAAGATTGGGGGGTAAAAAAGCGAGCCCAACCATTTGCCCAACTTTCCATGAGGTACTTTCATTGGGCCCTCTGATTGGCGTTATTTTCTCTTCATCCCAGTCTAGTGACTTGGAGCCTGGGTTTCTTTTCATTACTTTCCCATACTGTTTCCTCTTCTGCTATGTAAGGAGTGCCACCAGGCCCCGATCCATATCAAAACACACCAGAGGACGGAGGGCACACGAGCGATTTAAAAACCATTATTAGCAGCATCAAAGTGTGCTGGGCTGAGTTGGTCACCTCACTTTAAAAGTCACCATCTGTACATTTTCACGGAGATTCTGGAAAAGATCGATCTGGTCCATTTTCCCTTTCATTATCTAATGCGAGGCAGCATAAAGTTAATTAATTTAAAGGCCCAAACGACCGTCCTCTACACAGGGCCATTAGCCTGACCAAAGTTTACAGCTTATGGTTAATGATGCTTTGTAACATTTGAAACGGGAGTTTGCATTCGTCTATTTGGGGAGTTTCTTTACCAAACTGGGAGATTGGGAGTATTTAAAGCTGTCCCAGTGTTAGTTGGAAGTTCTGTTGCCCCAGCCTTGGAAGGAAACGCTCATCAGGGTAGCCGCACAAACCCCACAATCTCCTTTGGATTTCGGGGGTGGGGGAAGTGGTTCTCAGGTAGGTCAGATTTTAAAAACAGAACCAGAGAATCAATTCCTCCATAGCTGGAGGGGAAATAAAAACTCGAGAGGAAAGAACCAAGGTAGTTTGCAGGGGTGACTGATAGATCCGCTAATTGCTATAAACGGCTTCATTTCCACCTTCTGCTCTCACCTTGGTAGGGCTGTAACTGAAAAGCTGAGGAAACCATGGGGCTGGGTGGTCTTTGGCTTGCGATTGAAGATCTGAAGACAGAACCTTCAGGAAAGAGTCCTCTGGTTTGTAGGGTTGGGATGATCGAGATTCGGAGAGCCCCAGAAAAAAGAGAGATTGGGGAGGGGGCAAACCCGTGGGAAGCGGTCCAGGAGTGGAAGACCCCGGCCAGGGACGCGGGACGAGCTAAGGGACAGAGATTGCAGCTTGTTTGGACTGATGGAAGAAGCGAGGCGATGAGAATGAGGATCCGGACCGGCATTCAGAGAATGTGGCTGGAAGGTAAGAAAATTGGCCCAAACGAAACGGAGCCCTACGGTATAGGTGGGAAGAAAGGCAGTGAGCCGAGGAATAAGGCAATTTCAAGACGTTACTCTCCTTCCCCAGCGATTCAAGGTGGATGGGTTTGCATGATATGGAGTTGGATCTGTAAAACCAAAATGTGGGTCTAGTAGTTGGGATTCGGGTGTACATCCGTTTGTAAACAAGACAGGTTTGGGGATACCCCCAGTTGGGCCAATGTGCCAGCAGAGACTAGTTCCCCCAAAGAGTGCTCCCAGTCTTTCCTTGTGTGAGGCTAGGTGAGGAAGGGATAGGCAACCCATCCACCAGGTCAGAGGCGGATCGACCAGGGCAGGAAGGGGATCTTGTCACGAAGCCGACCGGCCCCACCTCCCTTTTCAGCTTCCAGAGCCCAACTCAGAAACCCGTGCAGTTCCGACGACTCTCTCCTGTAGCTCCTCTCCAGGCACAGCTTCATGAGGACCAAGCTTGAAATAGTTAAAAGCTCCAGATGAAAGGCAAAGACCACACAGGAATCGCTGGAGGGCACGGTTGACCACCGTTCAGCTCGTTGATTGTTTATTATGTCGACCAATTGGGCAGCTCTTGGGAACTCATTGGTTTCTAGTCTCCGGGACCTGGGTGAGGCCTGGCCTAAATGTCCAGGGACTTCTTTTAGATCGTCGGAAGTCGGGTTTCCTTAGGAAGGAATGGATCTCTTCTTCCTGCTTCACTTCCCCTTCTTTCACCTCAGAGGGTGAGGGATCAGGAGTCTTAGCTCAGTCGTATTTTGATAGGGAATGGCCTGGAGACGCTCTGGATCCTTAGTCCTTATTCGTTAAAATGAAAACCCTTTAAAATTGCTCCCCAAGGCCTGGACAGCCCTGACATATTCTACCTTAGGAAATGCGCCCAAGCTGGTTAGCTTCAGCTTGATAATAGGGGCTGAGGGGCCCAGGAGGGAAGGATAGGTGGGATTTCTGTGCAGGCCTTGGGCTCATGCCCTCAGAAAGAGCAGGCCAGGGCTCAGTTGCCAAGCCGAGTTCTGGGTTAGATGTGTGTTTGTACAAAACTCAAGGCCCGCTCCGATGAAGTTTGGGACTGAAGAAATTTGATTATAACTCTAAGGAAGGGGTGTGTGGGTATGATTTTAGCTCCCGAAAAGATAGTGTTTGAAATTTATTTTTGTAAGGAAATGAAATTAAAAGCAAGTTTACAGATAAAACAAAGGCAGACTGACTTCATCGCTCCGAAAACGTCTTTATTAGATTGGCAGATATCCCCTCACTCCCTGTCTCCCTCGCCCGGTCTATGTTCATTTCATGATGGAGTTTATTTTTTAAATCATATTTTCAGGTAGAAAATAACATTTCCTCCTTCCCAGGGAGTGTGTGGGGGGGAGGGGGTTGCGTAGGTCCCGGGGGGTGGGGTGTGGAGTAGAGATAAATCCGAGCTGGGCTGCAGTGAGACATTGGAAAAAAGAATTGTATTGCTGAACTGAGCCTCCTTTCCAATCAATGCCTCCTAATGTCCAGCAGGTGGCAGAATAGCTCTATCCCACCGCGCAGTCTTGGGAGGTTTTGCAAAGAGCGGGTCAAGATCAATGGTAAAGGGCTACGTAGCTGTCTCATGGTCGGAGACGCAACTCGGCCCTGGGACCTCGACCATTGCACTGCTGAAAGGGGCGGGCGGGGGCAAGTGAGGGAGCTGGAGGATCTCGAAGTTTGCAAGGTGGTAGATAACCTACTAGCAGCTAGGAAACTGTAAGCGGAATTTGAGGGTCCTTGAATCACTTTCTGAAGCACATTTAATAGAACTACTGCATCATGCACACAACGACGCAGTTCACTGTCTCTTTAATTTAGCTGATATAGTTTATAGACTTCCCCCTCAAGTTAGGTACTATCCCCTAACCTTTCAAGCTGCAGACTTTCAAAAGAATACTTTCAAAAGAGGTTTGCTCCTGTAACAACCATAAGCACGTGTTATATATACTAGTTAGGTCCATATGTATACAAAATACAATCTCTCTATCCCTCCCACCTTCCCTTCCTCCTCTCTCCTCACACCTCCCTCTCCCTCCCTCCCTCTCTCTCTCCCTTCCTCTCTCCATTTCTTCCCTAACTCAATTTCTTCTTCCCTCCTCCCGCTGTAATTCGGGGTATAAGAGAAAAGCATATAAATAGCAAACACTTCATCTGTTATTGATTTAGCCGTCAATTCAAATTCCACTGTAGGGGTTTTGAAGGCGGTTTTCATCTCAGACAAGCCTGCAATTCAATGTCCCGCTAAAGTAAACTGAGATGCAAACTAGAGATCTTGAGTAGAGGTGAAACTGAAACCTAAAGCAAGGCCAGAAAACTCTGGGAAGTATGAAAAAGTGATACAGATTTTTTTTAAAAAGGATATATGCTGTGAATATTCTTGTTTAAAGATGAAGAACAAGTTGGAGTTTGGACATGAGAAAACGAGGTGGTGTTAAGATGAAAACATATCCATCGGTGGAAAATAACAGAAAATATCTTTAATTTTCACTTTTTTTGTGGGACAATGAGGGTTAAGTGACTTGCCCAAGGTCACACAGCTAGTAAGTGTTAAGTTTCTGAGGTCGGATTTGAACTCAGGTCCTCCTGAAGCCAGGGCCTGTGCTTTATCCTCTGTACCATCTAGCTGCCCCTCCAGAAAATATCTTTGAAGCCTTCCTCATCGAAAGGATTGGGCCTGGACAGCCTTGCTCAAAAGCCAATGGCTTTGTTGGACATCCTGTGTTCCCCACACTGTTTACATGTGTATATGTATGTGTATGTGTATATGTACATGTATATGTCTATGTATTTTTAATGACTCAATATTTGAAGAAAAAGATAAGATTTGCTTCCCATTCACTTGAAAAGGAATGAAATCAGAGAAGAAGTCTTAAAGAAAATGAAAGTAGTTTGTTTGCCATGGGTACTCTGCAGTGTCCTGTACCTCAGGAGGGGGGGCAAGAACCTTAAAATCATGTGCAATGAAAACAAATAAGGAAATCAACTGATTTTGTGCCTGGTGCTTAACAGCTAAAGGCCATCAAGTTCTTTCTAGGCTGTTTCCCTGAGTAATCAATTACTCTTTGGTTTGGAAGAGAAAGTTTTGTTAATGCCTAACAACTGAATGCACTTCTAAAGTGTTCAATTGTTATTTCAATCTTCATTTGCCATTTGAAGGCAGAAATGGGCCTCTATATTTGCAATCAATTATAATTCCCTCAATTTTGAGGGAGACACAAATATTTTCTTTCCAAATTAGGGGCATTTATAAAGTCTTCAATATTTTTACCCACCTTTCTGTCCAAGTTACCTAAGTCAGAGAAGATTTTTATTTATAGATAAAATGTCTATTTGATGAAAAGAAATACAACAATCTGAGGTCATGGTTTTTATTGAAATAGAAGACAATTTTTATTGGAGATATTTTTAGCTGCATCTAAAAAAATATTATTAAAGGCAAGGCAAGTTTGCCCGGTATTTCAAACATCACTGTCAAAGTTAAAGCTGAAGGTGTGTGTGTGTGTGTGGGGGGAGAATATGAGGAAAGGGGAGTGTAGCAAAAGTGAGGAGGAAAGAAGAAAACACACAGGAATTGATGTGTCTTCCCCACTTACACTGGTGATCAACGTGTTCAGAGAAATAGGCCATTAAAATAAATATGCATGGTTTGAAAGACAACATGGTTTTATAATAAGATGCAAATTTTATAGAATAAGAATTTGTAGAAAGAAAGTAATGTTTTTTTTGTTTGTTTATTTGCTAAATTTCTCCCTAGGAGTAAACTGATTACAATGAATCTGAAGCACTGCATTGGTATCACAGATTATAATCGTTGTTACTTAAAAAAATAATCTCTCAGTTATATAAATTATGCAACCTTTGAAATTTATTATTTATTGTTACTTTCTTAACACCCGTTTATTCTTGGAAGAGTTCGAGGTTTTTTTCCTTTTTCTTTTTCTCCTTTTGTTAGAAACTTTGAACCTCCTTGAGAGGGGAAAAGCGTTTGTTCAAACAAACTTGTTAATATGAGGGCATACTATACTTTAGATTAAAATACACACGTATACACATTTATCCAGCATGTCCTATATCCGAATGACGATTAAACATGCCTGCATCTATATCAACTGGATCAATCTTAACTACCCGGAAGGAAAGACAACCGTGAATGTTAGCAAGATACAAAAATCTAGAAACTGCAGCCCTTTAAATCACTGTACCTGGTTCAGAAGAAATAAAGGCATTTATAAGGACACATTTTACCCTTATTTTAAGTTAAAATCATGGAATTAAGATTCCACTCTATGTATTGAAGGTCTATAAAAACTGTCAAGTAAGATCTGAAATCAGAAAGATGTTCTTTCTGCCAATATCGCTCCGAGTCTTATTCCTTTAAGTAGTGATTTTAAAATAAAGACAGCACCTTCAGTTTCCAATATTTAGACTTTCACATTTATAACACATAACTCTCTTCTCTGGGTAGAGTTTCCGCTTGCCTCGAAGTGACTGCAGAGTTTTAATGCTTTCATAAGCCAATGACGGGTCATGAATGATTTGAAATAATTTGACCATAATGGTTTATGAAAACAAGCATAAGGACAAGTGCTGGCACCAGATTTCAAGTGATAAAAACAACAATGACAACTGAAATCAGTGTAGCATATCCGAAATTCATTATGGGAACTGTTAAAAAATATTCAGTCCTTTATACTGGCCTGGAGGGAATAACAGAACGTTAAAAACAATAACAAACAAAACAGAAACCAACAGGAGAAATAGCAACCAGTAAGAAAAAGAACTACAAAGTCAAGTTGGGCAGCATTATGTTTTATAGCCAAAATGCGGTGAGGGGCGAAAAACAATTCACAAAATTTCGCCGCCGCTGGCAGAAAGCATTGTGGGCCGGAGAAGGAATTAAATATATGTTCAAGTCTTTCCAAAAGTATCTGGGAGGAAGATAGCATATGGCTTGTGAATGAAGCGTAATTATCCTCGGCTAGGGATCAGGACACATTGTCTTTGAGTTTGGAGACTATTTTCTTGTCCTTCACTCTTCTGTTCTGAAACCAAATGGTCACTTGTCTCTCAGACAGGTTTGTGGCTGCGGATATCCTTCTCCTCTTGTCCTTGTTAATGAACTTGTTTATGGCGTATTCGTTCTCCAGTTCTTTCAGTTGCAGTTTGGTATATGGAACTCGTTTCTTCCTTCCACGTCTGTAGACACACATATCAGGCTGGTTTAGAGCTACATCCCCTATTGTAAACGACATTACGTGGAAAAATTAGACTTTTATTACAGGCGTTTAAGTCGCAAATGGGTAAGTGCTAGAGTCCAGCATTTCATGGGGAGGCAAGGGAGGGGAGGAAGGAAGGGGGGAGATAAAGAATGTCCAGTTGTTTCCATTTTATAATTATTTCCATGGACACATTATTTACACGTTATTAAAGAAAGATTATTTGCACTTCAAAGTGAAGGCTAATTTGATGGATGTTATTGTTTCCCAAATCGGCATATTAACAAGCCTGCAATTTTACGGTGTCTTTTAAAGAAGTTTTCATATGGACATTTTCTGTGTAGGTTCTTATATCTATATGGACATACACAAATGCACATCTTAATGTCCTTATGTGTTTGATTTCCTGATATTATGGTGTGTGTATGTGGGTGAGTGTATATGTGCTCGGGTTACAAAGCAGCATTGAAGCCACTGTGGGGGCAATTATCTTGAAAAGTGCTAGGAAAATTTTTTCCTCATCTTTTAAGACAATAAATACAACCTATGGAACAAGGGGACTTAATCAAAGCACAACTCTTTCCCCACAGTCACTGAGTGAGCCCAGTTTGTAAATTATATACATAACTGAGAGACAGAGAGACAGAGACAGAGAATTAAGACTGCACAGGCACTGGTTCAGAGCTGAAATTATGGAGGATCTAACACAAACCATACCAAGTCTATGCTCCCTTTTTAAAAAAAAGTCTTTGATCAATTTGAGTTACCGCTATAGCTACATCGATATGGGGGGCGGGGGGGGGAAGCGGGGAGGTCGTGACAATCAAAAATTATTTATATGATTATATGACTATCAATCATTCTCTCTCTCTCTCTCTCTCTCTCTCTCTCTCTCTCTCTCTCTCTCTCTCTCTCTCTCTCTCTCTCTCTCTCTCTCTCTCTCTCTCGGCCGTACCTGGAAAGGAAGATTTCCAAAAATGTGAGCTCTGAGACTGGTCTTTAGCACAGTAAACCTGACTGTTCCAGCCATTCGCCAGAGTCCAGGACTGGTAACCCTCCATGGATATGTACGTTTCGTGTCTCGGTTCCCCTGAGCCAAAGGTGGAGACCATGTCTATATACCCGGGGACGTGCTGGTAAGGGTTGGTGTAGCCCTGGTAAAAGGACACTTCCTTAGCCCGGGAGGGGACCTCGTTGGCCGGGACACTGGTGCTGGCCAGGCTGGAGACGTCCATGTATTTTTCCACTGGAAAGCCCCCCAGAGAGGCGTGGGGGGAGGACTTGAGTGCGTTCTGTTGGATCCCCACGCCGTGGGACATGCGGCAGCTGTAGTATCCATTGCCAAAGTGATAGCCATAGCCCAGTGCCGGGGCGGCCGGGGGCGCTGCAGCTGGAGTCGGAGCCGGAGTGGAGCCGGGACAGTCCTTGGTAGGGGGCGCCTCGGGACGCGCTGCTGCTGCCGCCGCCGCCGCCGCTGCCACTGCGGACGACGAGGAGGAAGAGGATGAGCCGGAGCGTTCTGCAGCCCCAGGATAGGAGAAGCCTGAAGCTGCTGCCGCTGCGGCGGCCGCTGCAGCAGCCGCCGCAGCCGCCCGGCCAGAGTGTGCGCCGAACACCGGCGAAGGGAGGAAGCCGCGGCACTGCCCCGCAGTGGCAGCCGCGGAGGAGGGGGCGCCCCCGCTGGCAGCACCTCCGTCCGCTCGCAGCCCGTCCATGTCCCAGCTCACAGCCCGGCTCATGGCCCGGCCCGGCCCGGGCCCGGCCCGGCCCCCGTGCTGGACACCATGGCTCGATGAACGGCTTTCCGCCTACCCTCCCTCCCACTCGCTTTGGCTCCCGCCCTCTTTCTCTCTCTCTCTCTTCCCCTCTCTCGTGCCTCCCTCCCTCCCGCCCTCCCTCCAACAGGTTAGCTCATTGCGGGACGTTTATAAAAACGAAGTTCAGGTTGGGAGGGGGACGGGGCTGCGGCTGGGGGCTGGCTCCAAAGTAGAGTGTGGCTGCCGAGGGTTGAGCCATTGGCTGCTCCAGGACACGTGGGGGCGGAGGTGCCGGGGAGCTAGAGCTGCTCTCAACCCCCCCCCACCCCACCCCCGTCCCAGTTTAGACCCACCCCTTATCCTACCTCCTCCTCCCTTTTCCACCTCTTCTTTCTCCGTTCTCATCTCTCCCCGCCCCGTCCCCCCAACACACACACACACACACACACACACACACACACACACACACACAGCCCTTGACCCAGGAGTTTGCTTTCCAACAACACCAATAAGCTGATTATGTTGTGGGCTGTCTGGGCCCGCCCCCCCCCCCCTTTTTTCGTAACTGAGGTTCTGAGGCCTGAGTTTTTCATTTGGTGTTTTCGAATTTCTTTGGCTCCTGGACTCCAAGTAACTGGATGAAAAAGAGGGACAGAGAGAAGGAAGAAGGAATTCGGGGGCGGGGGGGGAAGGGGGAAGGTCTATTTACCCACCATTTTGTTTATCCCGATTGGATTACTGGATTCGTATCCCAAATCGCCAAACTGCACTAGGCCCTGTGGGGCCAAATTGACCTCTTTTCCTATCCCATGTACTTGAATGGATATCAAACATGGCTAGTTGGGCATCATAGATATCTTCGTCTTCCCCCCCCCACACACACACACACCACGTCGAAATGCACTTTCACACAATGCGATGAATTCCTTCATACACATTTATAATCTAGGAGTATATTTTTGCCTTCTTTGACAATTCCCTCAATGTTCACTTGCATTTTCCCCTAATTCTGGGATTCATTTAAGGAGAACGAACCTCATAAGGATTTCTTCCTTAACATTTTTATCATGGGGGATTACCATAGCTACTGTATCGAGGACATCTTGTCAGCCCTTCATGCTACAGATGCCAATTCAATAGGAAATTTCACTTTCTCAGCAAACCTGTTTCACTTTCTTTTCACAGTTGCCAATAGGATACAACGTATGTAGTAAATAAAGAATGAAGCCAAGGTTTTCAAGTGGGGTTTGGGAGGTCCCGCAGACATTGGAGCAATGGAGCCCGACTTTGATGAGCTTTGACAGGAAAATGCGCGAAGCACCGCCCTCTGCCCTAGGGTTAGAACTCTGGCAAATCGATCTCGAGACAGGACCAAGAACAGGACCAAGGAGCTTTACCGGAATGAATTGTACATAGTTTGGTGTCTCTGAAATAGACAGTTACTAAAGCTTAAAGACACGCCAACCTTCTTGGCATGATTCAAACGGCTGCTGAAAATATTGGTTTCTGTTTGGGAAGTTTAGTTTAACTGTTCCTCGAAAGTGCCATCGGTCTTTGGAGGCTGGAGTGGGTTCGATAGGCAGTCTAGTGTTGCGGTTTTAAAGGCACTATACTAAGAGAAACAAGAGCTCCAATGGGAATAGGGTAGTAGTAGTGTAGGTATTGGTCAATGGCCCGAATATCACTTCTTCAACTTTCCTTTGGCATAAAACCCCTTCAGTCCAGCCCATTTCCATGAAAACCCCATTTCACTAGCCTTTGATTGGCCGGTGTCTACTTGTTGCACACTCCTACTGCTCCTGGACATAAGAAAAGACAAAAGTATTTCTGTCGTTCCCCAGTTGCTGAGAAAATGGGAGATATTTCCTCAAAGAATGGAGCTGGTTACATTGATCGTATTTTGTATGTTGACACGCATAATGCAGTCACCATAAAAGACTCAAATAAAGGGGAAAGTTATGGGAGGAGAAGGTGAGAAGGAGGAGGTAGATACTTTCTTCGACCTTTTTGAAGTCTTGGCCATGTTCATTATCAAATCTCTGGCCAGAAGGGAATGGCGTATTTGCTGAAATTAGACAGCATTCGCAGTTTGTGGACCTGTATCGAGAATGCCGACAGCCTTCTTTCCGAAAGAAGTTATTGACTTGTTTGGGGAAATGAGTTGAAGAAAGGCCACTTGGTGCCAATATTTACAATCGCTAATACCTCTTAATAGCAAGAAATAGACGGTTATATGGATAGCCTTAAATCTTCTCCATTTTGATCAGCAGCTAAGAAATCCCAAGGACTAAACTACAGGAAACCGTTCCCCGCCCCCCTTCTTTTTTTCTCTTGGTCTCTCCTCTCGTTGCGGGGTGGGGGAGATTGGAGGTTCAAAACAATTAGTTACTATGAATGCAAAGACCCAACTTATATCTATAACAGCTACTGTATTAATCAAAGAAAACTAATTCGGAAATTCTGAAAACCAAATCATTAGCTTCATTTTTTGTCCTTTAGGACTGCTATATATTTTTTCTCTGATAAACATTGTGATGACTTTTTTGTGTCCTAAAACTCAGTGAAAAAAAGTGACCATTTTGAAGGTTTTATCTCTTGTCATTGTATTTTCCTAGCAAGAAAGTTAAATTGAGCTATAAAAAAATTCGTATTCTAGGGAAATAAGATTTACCAGTTCGATTCTCGGCCAGTCTCTGACCGCTTCCCACTAGCAGAGGGACTTCAGTTTAGCAGCATCACTCCAGCAGCTTGGTCGTTTTAGAAAATGTATGTAGAACACGGTGACAAGAATAACAGTTTGCAGAGTGTGTATAAAAATACAGCGTCTACAGTAACAATTACTACTGAGTAATTTTTCCGAGATTGAACAAGAAAATCAGACGTCAAAATCGTCCCACAAAGGCACAAATTTGAGACTACTTTTAGTTTCTTGCTGCAACGAGTCTTGTGTCCGTATTCAAAAGACTCAGTAAACATTGCTGTAAAACACACGACCTCTTGAGAAAACAGCACAAAATACAACAAAACCCAGCCTCAGAGCAATCTTGTAGCTGTTTAGTTTGTATATACATATGTATTTATTTCTACATTTATATGTATATTCACGAACTACCATCATGTATATAAACGTGTATCACTAAAGAGCTAATTAGTCGTAGAATCTTGGTTACAACCATTCTAAGATATTCTCTGTAGTGTTTAAAAAGACTGGTTGGGAACTGGGGGAGATTCAAGCTTTTTAATATAATCAATACACGGGATTAGTAAAGGAAGCAAACTACCTTCTCAAGTGTCTTCGATCCAGTTTCTTCCTCGACTTAGACAATGTTTTTCGTCATTCCTTTCTCCTAAAATTGCACTTTTGTTTTAGCAAAGATTTTCCCCTCTTTCTTTATGTAGCCTGTCTCTTAAAGCATGTTCATGCTTGAAAGAAAAACTACCCTGAAATATCCTCTATCAAATCTGGCAAACTGTTTTCGAAGGATACACATTAATAATTTGATGAAGATAATGATAGCAACAATCCCATTCCGGTCTTGTGGCTGTGTTAAAAAACAAACAAACAAACAAACAAGCAAAAACCAACCACCTACAAACCCAACTAACTCCCTTTGGAAGTATTTCAGTTAATTATCGCCATGAGGGGGACAGCGGGTTTTCGATGGACTTCTCAAGAGAATAAAAAAGTAATTGCAAGAGAACTGTGTCAGCCAGAGTCCTTCTATGCACATGCTATAGGTAGTTGTAGCTAATTTTTTCTCTCTTAAGACGAAAGCCTGGTTTTTTAGGTACAGTTGGAACTTTAGAACAGTTAAGGGGAAGAAAGAATAAAGAAAGAGAATTTCAGGTTGAGTCGAGGCAGTCCCAGGCAGAATCTCTGCCATTTAATCCAGCAGTTGTAGTATTAGTGTGTTCTAAATGAAAACTACACTAGCATGCACTACAGTCACCCACACTAAGTAGACTTTTAAATAATTGCCTCATTGCCAAAATGAATTAAATGCAGATGATTATCTTAAAGTACAATTACTATCTACAAGAGGTCCAAAATACACAGGCAAATGAATTAAGGTGTGGCTAGGCATGGAAAGTTTCCCCCTTCCCCCTTGCAACTTGTGGCTTCATAGAAACAAGATAACATGTACTTATGCGATTTTCGGGTCATTATCCTCATCAAGATAGAGTTGACCTCAGATTTTTTTTTAAACTAATCGTTGGTCTTTTAAAACTATTTTCTTTAATTCCAGCTCCAATTGCTAGTTCTGACAAATCTTTCGGCTAATAAGGAGAGTGTAAGTGAACACATATGTGGGTATTTTGTGCATATAAGAACACAAGTGAAAGATCACAACATAGGTTCTAAAAGACTGGAATCATTTTTGGCGAAAAATTAATGTTAGCGTTGCATATAGAATTAAAGTTTCAGAAACAGTTAATAGTAAGATGCTGCAAAAGTAAAGCCATGAGCAAAGTCAGAGGGGAAACTTTCATAAATTGCTTCATTCAGCATTTCATGAGATTATAGTTCTTCATGCAGTACTTAGGTTTCATCACTAGATGGCTCTACAAGTTTTCCTCTTGTGCTTAGGAAAGTAAATGCTTGGGGTTTGAACCAAGGTGCTGCCTGAAGGAGAAAATGCCTTTCTAGTTTTCAGTATCCGAGTCGAAAGTCCTCCCTAGCCTCCCACCACCACCCAAACCTTCTCCATCAGCTTCCTTGTGCTAAAGGGAAGGAGTGGAGAGAACTTTTACATAAACTATATTGACCTGTGCTTTTAAGAAAAAATCATAAACTTATCCAATCAGCTAAAGCGATATAAAACAATTTGCAATTCTCAAAGCGCTACATAAATGCTACCTATTATTACTATAAGTCATGGTCACCTAATTCCTTTCTTCCTTTCAAGACTTCTGATGATTCCTTGAGCACACTAAGTAGATAAAATGCTACACAGACTCCAGGTGCAGCAGCAGAGTCGAGGACAAAGTCAGGAAGGCTAAGATGCATTAGCCTAGGTCCTCTTAGCCTGGTGAGTGCTTCTTTCCCCTTCGGCTCTGTAAAGAATAATTAAAGTTAATGGATAGTACACCGACAGATCCCTAATGCCCTTGGGGAAACAATGAAGCAGTCAAGTCAAACCCTAAGATCTTCTAGTACGTTTAAAGAAGACCCCCATGTTTATGGGAGCCCTCAGTGCATCTTCTAGTAGGGCGTTTTATTACCTGCAATCACAGTAATGGCTTGCCACTTCACCTTGGAGGACTTGCAGCTGACCAAGAAACAAATATTTAGTCTGGATTCCTCACAATTTTCGACTGCATTAAAAATTACTTCTTTAAACCTTGCATTTTGGGTTTTAAAAGTGTCTTCAATATATTGAATGAAGTTTCTCAGATACGTTAAAAACGCTATTGAAACATTTCTTTGGAGATTTTTATCCCTCTATAAATTCCAAGGAAATAAAGATTTGGGCGGGAATATATTTATGCACTCTGAATGGCTGCATCGATTTAAAAGAACAATCATGTTGACTCTAAAATTGTGAACAGTTGAGGTGGAGACCTTTGGGTTTGGGTAGGACTGACCAAGCTAATGCCTTTTTCAAATGGACATTTAAAAAATAATTCTTTAAACACATATTGTATTTTTCCCAGACTGGGCTATATTTAACAAAAATATATTCAAAACGTCAAAATCCACACGGGGAAGCTACCAGGAATAGAAATATCATCTAATTCTTTAAAATCCCAACTGACATTAAATGTGAGGATGGATTATTAAACATTCTGTGTACTATTTGAAGTTCCAAAACAAGGTTTAGTGCAAGATCATTGATGTATTTTATACTGAGTAATTTCCCTAACATGAACTTGAATGTATTCCTCTCAATAAATGCCCCCCATAGAACGAAATATTAGCATTCTTTAAAAGGTGCAAAATACTTCTTAAACCACCAATAAAGGTTTCGCATTGGCGGCCCTCACGAAAGGAGTTTTGTTTTTCCTTTCCACAAGACATTGGACTTCGCCACAGTTTCCTTTCAGCTCCTCAGGAAAAGGTGCTCTCTCTTTCCACAGTGACTGACCCCTTATATCCCTGAACTCCCAGACTGCGAGGCCTTAGATTCCACACACGTATCAGTGGCTCTAGGGGAGACTGGTTCTCTGGCTGTGGTTTGAAAAAATGAAAAGCTCCTTAGAGCAGTCAAGGCATTTAAGAAAACAGATGGGGGCGCCAAACGACAGCAATAAAGCTGCCCGCAGACTTCCGCTTCTTTTACCATAATTGGTCGTTCACTTCGAAGCCTGGACCAAATGGCCTTTGGACTGCAAGTTTAGTTGAAGGATTTGGGGACACCATATAACCCGTCGTTATTTTCAGTTCGGGCCCCTGACAAAAACGGATAAAGTTTTCCTACGTAGCGGAGAGAGCTTTTTCAGGGTCTATAAGAGGGAACCCAAGCCTTGATGAAGCAGTCATTTGATTGGGGTGTACATCTCAGCTTACAGATTTCAACAGATTCAAGGTCCTACCTCTCTGGTCAGGACCTTGAAGGCTTCAGGAAAGAGTGAGGCTATGTAGTGTGTGTGTGTGTGGGGGGGGTAATATCTTAAGCGCAGGAGCAACTGGGGAAACGAGACAGAGTCTTTGAGCTTTGGTATTAATTTGCAAAGTCGAGCCTGGGTTTTCAGCAGAGCAAGACCATAACAGTGGTCCAGGCCTGAATTGGGGGTGGGGGGTGGGAGGGAAGAAAGGAAAATCGGTTGCCATTGGTGGGGCAACTTACAAGTGGAAAAAGAGTGTAAGTCTAAGATAGCAGAGGGGTGTGCGTTTGTGTGTGTGTGTGTGTGTGTGTGTGTGTGTGTGTGAGAGAGAGAGAGAGAGAGAGAGATTTCTTCCCTTTATCCCATTTAGATGCCTATGGTTCCCATTTTATATGTTCTCTCCCACTTCCTTAAATTCCCCACCTTTGATAAAACTCAGGCTATTCATTTTTTAAATGACTGGATTTAAAAAATAAGGCCTATGAGTTTTTAGTAAGTCCCTAACAGAAAAGTTCAGGCAGAACACTTTGGTATTATTGTCTATTACTGAAAAGTTTACACGTACACATGATCTCCCCAGTTTCAGAAATATCCCTAACTTGGCTAAGCTAAAAAAGAAAGATGTCAATTACCTAGGATAGGCAAACTGCCCTTTTATTTGCCTCAATGATTTGAACGTTCTGAGGACGGAGTCTGGATTATATGGTTGGATGTGGGGTGGGGAGGACAGGACACGGAAACGTGTGTGAGAATCAAGAGATTAGCTTTCGCTTGACCAGTCGCCATCCCGAGCATCTACCATCCCAGAGAAGGTGGTGAAAGGTTGCCATTATTTTCTCCTTGAGGTAGCACATGAGGGAGCCCCGGAAACTTAGTTTTAGTTGATTCTGTGGCGGAGCTTGTGTATGTATGTGGGGTAGGGGTTCCGGGTGGAGAGTGGTTTGTGTTGTGGGCTTGAAGGCGACTCCAGAGATGTTCAAGTCTGAGGATTTATCTTCTTTAAGATGGTTGCCATCGGCGTCATTATGACTATCAAACTTATCACAGAGAGAGGCTCGTCTGAGAAACCGCGGTACCTTAGAGTAGCCGGGAGGCATTTCTTTAATTCCCTGCGCCTGAGACTAGCATCGGAAAGACCCAATAGCTACAGGTAACGCTGCGGAACAGAATAAGGAAAAAAGGAAGAGGAAGGTGAGGAGGAGGAAGAGGGCGAGGAGGTAGGAAGAGGAGGAGGAGGAGGAGGAGGAGGAGGAAGGTAGTAAGAGGGAGGGGGAAGAAATCGGGGAAAGGGAAAAGAGAGGGAGGATGGCGAGGAGACGAATTATCTTCTGGTTACCGTGCTTTCAAACTGAAAAGTCCGTTATTGTACCGAAAATTATTCGGTTCGAGAAGAAAAAGAGGAGAAAGTAGAAAATATAAAGGGTCAGCTCATAGGGTGCCTTAAATCACCAATGTGTTTAAAGTTATTTGTCGAGCCTTGCTATCAAATCATATAGCAGTGTATTTTCCCCAGAGGACAAATGGTAGGGAGAGGACCATCAATCAGCAGGATTACAAAAGTAAAAACCCTACACCCAGAGTTCAGAATTCAATAACCAAAATGTATTAGAAAGTAAGAGTCTTCGTAATTATTTCCATTTGCACACAGAAGCTCAAAGGCACTCTTTTAGTGCACAGCGAGAGTTTTGAAACTCTCCGCCAAGGAAGATTTTTCTGGGGAGGATGGCCTGAGTGAGATGGAGAAGGAGATGGGCGGGAGAGAGCAAAGAGTCCTCTTTACTAAAGAAAAAAATTCATATTTGGTTCTTCAATAAGAGAGCCAGATCTAGAAATAATGATCCTCTCCTTAGGCAACCCCGCTTACAACCTTCTCCCTACCTCACCCCACCCCCACTTCTGCTTGTAAATATATATTAAAAAAAAAATCCTAGACAGACAATCTGCCCTGGAAAAATAAAAGCATTATCTATTATTTAACATGTGGCTCTGTCCGAGAAAAAATGAGGAAGAAGCTGCATCATTAGGACCTAAAAGGCAACAAAACAAAAATCAGAGCATAATGATGTCCCTAAATGAAGGGGGAAATGTGGCGCTGCTCATTTTATTAATCAGACTGTCAATTTCACCCCCAGAGGCCAAACCCCAGAGCAATTGAAGCAAGATCTGATCAGGCAAAGGACAGGAGCTTGCCTCTTCACTTCTCCTCTTTCCTTTCTTTCCACCTGGATATATTTGTCTGCTCCGAAGCCGCCTTCATTACCCACTGACAAGAGCTCGTATTTATTTGCTTATAAACCTGTTACAATAAATGATTATTCGAACAGCGTCATTCCTACCTTAATGACGAGCGCTACTTTTTGATGAATGACATTTCGGTCTAGAAAGGATGTATGGGTCATTTTGACCAGTCATTCCCTCGCTTTGGCATCCTACAATTTTTACGCCTCCCTCAAAAAAGAGATAATAATATTTAGAGCCACTCGCTGGGGCTGAATGTGAATTAGCCCCTGCTGCAGCTCATCATTAGGAAAGGACCAGCCCTACAACTTTGACATTTTTTATAAAGCTGAGATGATGGAAAGAATAAGAAAAGAGATGATTCTGATGGAAAGAGGGCTGCACAGCCCTACAGCTGGCAAAAGGTTTTCGAATTTGTCCGACTCAGCTGGAAATGCGGTGCTGGAGGCCCTCGAAAATTCACAGCACGGTGGTCGCCTCAGCCCGAGACTGACTTCCGCCTCCCTGCATAGCGCTATAGGGGACATCCCTGCCAAAGGGAAATTCGAAATAGACACTTTATTCAACCTGCAACACCCGAGCAGCGAAAGCGCGGTCTCCTCCGAAATCCCTCCGGCAGAAAGCAGGAAGAAAACGGGCCATTATTCCGAAGTTGCTCCAGAGGCAGATATGAACAGTGATGTGGAGGTGGGCTGCTCCGCTCTCCGCTCTCCAGCCAGCCTCAGTGCCTCCCAGTTGAAGGAAAACAATAACAAAGGTAACTCGGGCGTCTGCCTGCCTTTCCCCCCTCTCCCTCTCTTAGTGTTTCTCTCTCCTCTCTGATCTTACGGGTTATTCTGGAGGTAACTCGCTAGCCAATAGAGGTACTTTTTTACCTGCTCTGTTACCAACACTGTCCGAGCTGTAAGAAAGCTCTTGTCGCTGGCTTGTGAATCCAGGAATGATACAGTCTTGGGTGTGTTTATCTGCGAAAGTGTAAACATGTACGGGGGACCGGAGACATTCATATAAGTGTCTCTGTATATTTGTGTGTCTCTGTGTATATACACACAAACATATTCATTGTATGAGTATGTACAAAAGAGACTCACAATCAAAACAAAGGTACACCCAAATTCATCAAAGGAATAAAGAGTCCGTGGTTACCTAGATCAAAAGTGTATGTCCTCTCTGCTGTAGGTTTACACCGAACCATTTGAGTCAGACTCTGTAATATACAGAAATGGAGAGGGGATTTAAAATGTTTGCAGAGTTCACCTCAAAATGGTTATTGCTCAATTCCCACTCATGAAAAATGAACTATTCAGCTTCATTTTTAACACACTAGCTATTAAACTGGCCTCCATTACAGCATGCCCCATTTTAATGGGGTTGGAAGTGTATGTATGTATGTATGTATTGTATAACATATATATGAAGATTTATTCCTTTTTGGTTATGGGGAGGGAGACTGATAAGAGAGAATCCTTTTGGTTAAGATAGTAATCGCAGTGTTGGATGTATCTGAGAGGAATGGGAGGTGAGGTGGATTCTGCCCTATTATGTCTTTGGTTCTAGTGACTGTTACTTTGCCAGTCTTACAAATAATTAAGAAACAACAAAGCTGAACTGGAGAAGCTGATCCAAGTTAGAGAGAGATGGTTTTAGCTGAGTCCTCTAGTCTCCCAAACTGTGCTTTGAGGTGTCTGCTCTTCTTTGGTTTAATTTGTCCCAGCGTAACAATTCTATAATTATTAAAAACTACCTAATTTACTTAGAATTATTTGGTTATGAAGGGATCCCAAAACTTTATTGATTCTATTAACAGTAGCAATTTGTAACAATGACAGCTACTATCAATTACATCAGTTCAGAAATTCAGTGGTTCCCTCCTTCTCAGGCATCTTTATTTAATACACTCGAAACCTACTGAGCGTGGAGGTTCCAAGCTCAAATATATGCGTGTGTGTGTACATATATGTATTTCATGCGTATTTGTTGGTTTGTTTGTTTCCTAGGATATTCGGAAAGCAGCTCAGCTGCTACTACCACCCCTTCTTCCTCAGGTTCCGGTTTGACCAACCTGCACAGCAGTAATGCCCTTGGTAGTTCGGGCTCCGGGGCCGATCAGGTGAGACGCTACCGCACTGCCTTCACCCGGGAGCAAATCGCCCGACTGGAGAAGGAGTTCTACCGCGAGAATTATGTCTCTCGGCCCAGAAGATGCGAACTGGCCGCAGCGCTCAACCTGCCGGAAACCACCATCAAGGTACTGCTATCTCTAAACTACTAGAAGGGCATTGCCGGGTGTCGTCTGACCTTTCTGTCGGCCTCTTTAGGTGGCAGTTTGGGGTGGAAGTCAGAAAATGCTTGCAACTAATCTCGATCCTTCTTTATTCCTGCACTGTGTATAATCTAAAGATGAGCCTGATGGGGGTATTTCCCTTCCCCATCCTCCCAACGGGCACTAATTGAAATGGCAACAATAATAAGAAAAAGAACAGTCATGGATTTATTGAATGATGCCAACAAATTAGGAATTGTCTTCTCACAGTTTCTCTCCCTTTGTCCAGTGAAAATAGTGTTCTTTGTTTCTCTAATGATCGATCTGAAGTGAAACTTTTCATTTGTTTTTGATATGGAAGGTTTATTTTCCAGGACACTCTCTACAACTAAAAAGAAAATGAATGCCGTTGAAAAATGTATTGCTAAGAGAGTGAATTTCGATGTAGTTCCTCCCTATGTGTCCCTTTTTTTACATAATACCTGCTACGCGAAACCGTGGAGGGGAACAATTGTTTTTTTTTTTCTATCCAAATTTCTGTCGTGAGGTGTGTCTTCCTTATAGGGGATAGGTTTTCTTTTGTTTTTTGTTAGTGTACACTAGATGAAGCGTTTGGGTCGTTGGGTGATTTGATGACCTTTTTAGGTAGTTGAGATACACCAGAAAAAGAGATAAGCCCCATAAACACAGTAACAGGAAGTATTGTATTGGGTGAGGAGAGTTTCTCCCCCTACTTTCACCTGGATCGTTCTTTAATGAAGGCAAAGACGAATTACGTAGGTCATCGTGAACAGTACATCGTCAGGAAAAGGAAAGGCTTCTATCTGTAAAGGGCAGAAATTTGGTAATCCAATGTACATAGGACAAATCTCAACAAAACCGCTTCCTCTGTTTTAAATGAGTATATGAAGCTGGGCACAGAGGTATCAAAATGCATATGCCTCAAGTGCTGTGCTTGTGCCCCTCAAGTAAAAGCTACCACCACCTACTTCTCTGAGAATCCTAGTCAGCCTAGAATCCATTTGTAAATCCTTCAATTGTTAGGAGGTACCTCCAGGCTGTGGACTGGAGTGGTGGAAGGGTGTGGGTGGGAAAGGACTTCTGTTGAGTACACTTTAGCGTGGACGTCAGAAAAGCACATATAAGCAAATAAACAAGAAATTGGCTAGGACAACCCGAGACCCGGCACCTAGGTGGGTGAGGGTGAGTTAATGCAAACGTGGGGGGTGGGGATGTGTGTGTGTGTGTATGTGCGTGTGTGTGTGTGTGTGTGTGTAGAGGTGAGGGTGCTGTGCATATCTGTCGGCAGCTGGCTGAATTGCCTGCAGCTGCGACTAGGGCTAAGCCTAAAGGCTAGGCTTGGGACCAGGGCGATATGAGGACAGGCGGGCAGGTGTGTTTATGGAAAGTAAAAAGAGGATGGAGATCGACTTCCTGAGGTCGAAATGCTTATTATTGATGTCAATGGTACCCACAGCAGGCTGTGTGTATTGTGAGGTGAGGGATGATTGTGTGAAGTTGTGCACATGTGTATGGGGTTGGGGGCGAGGGCCTCTTATATTAGCTGCCAATAGTGGCCTAGGTCTCTAACCTGGGTGTACTTCTGGTCTTTCCCTCCATCCATTACTCCTTTCCCTTCTGCCCTCCTCCCCTCCCCCAAGGTGTGGTTCCAGAACCGACGGATGAAGGACAAGAGACAGCGCCTGGCCATGTCGTGGCCCCACCCGGCCGACCCCAGCTTCTACACTTACATGATGACGCACGCGGCCGCCACCGGAAGCCTGCCCTATCCCTTCCACTCGCACGTGCCACTCCACTACTACCCCCACGTGGGTGTCACGGCCGCGGCGGCTGCGGCCGCGGCCTCGGGAGCTGCGGCGGCGGCCTCGTCACCTTTCGCGACATCCATCCGCCCCCTGGACACCTTCCGCGCCCTCTCTCACCCTTATTCACGGCCCGAGCTGCTCTGCAGCTTCCGCCACCCGGGCCTTTACCAGTCTCCCGCGGCGGCCGCCGGGCTTAACAGCGCGGCCTCAGCAGCGGCCGCTGCGGCGGCCGCGGCCGCTGCGGCCTCCTCCGCGGCGGCGGCCGGGGCGCCCCCCAGCGGCGGTTCCGCGCCTTGCTCTTGCCTCAGCTGCCACAGCAGTCAATCGGCGGCGGCCGCCGCAGCTGCAGCAGCCGCGGCCCTGGGTTCCCGGGGAGGCGGTGGAGGGGGCGGTGGAAGCGGGTCGGACTTCGCCTGCAGTGCCGCCTCGCAGCGGTCCGAGAGTAGCTTCCTGCCCTACTCGGCCGCAGTGCTCAGCAAGACCGCGGTCAGCCCCCCGGACCAGAGGGAGGAGGCCCCGCTCACCAGATAACTAAACTAGCCGGCTGAGCTACCAGGGGCTGGACTCCGAACGTCCCACCGCCAACGCCTCTTCCTACCCCGTGCTTTGGGCCGCCGCTAGGGGGAGGTCGAGGGGCAGCGGGGAGGAAGTGAGAGCAGAAAGGAGGAGGGTGGGGCAAGAGCCGCGACTCGGTTTCAGAAAAGTTATTTCTATTTTTTTATTCTCAGCTCGCCCTCTCCCTTCTTTCTTCCCACTCCCTTTCACCCTTCCCAGCCCCCACCTCCACCCCCACCCCCGTAATGAACTCTAGGCTCGACGGCAGAAACCCAACCCTAAACTGAGTTATTAGTGACTTCCAGCCCGTGCTTGTATTAATCTTGAATATATAATGGTGAACATAGGTGGCCCAGGAGCAAGGGAGGAATAACAAAGAAAAAGGGAATTATTTATCTTATTGCATTATGCTGGAGAGAGAGAGAGAGAGAGAGACAGAGAGAGAGATTGAGAGATTGAGATTCAGTCCTAGCGTTGTTTTTGTTTGTAGTTTGTTTGGGGTTGGGGAAGTGGTTGGGATTTTTTCTTTGAATTTTAGCTTCTTGGCGGAGGGGCAGTCCTCTGTCTTCAGTCCAGGAAGAGAGAAAAGAGGCAAAGGAGAGGAGGTTTGGGAAAAGATTGTGAAGGTGGAAGTGGCGGCTGCGCGCCTGCCGGTGTTTATGAATGTGTTTACCTATTTGGGGGTGCGTGGGGAGGAAAGAGAAGGAGGGATGTAGAAGAAATTAGGGCATTTTGCCGCCTTTGCAAAAGCAAGACGAAAATGGGGAAGAGTGGTACCAGTGGCCCTCTTCCCCTCTCCCTCCCTCACTCCTCTTTCTTTCCTATCTTCTGTTTCAGTCCCAATGAATTGAAAACGTCTTGCATATTTTATGCAAAAGAGTGGCATCTAATGAAGTGGCTGCGGATGGGCCAGTAAAGTGTGGGAAAGTGAGAGATTGACAGGTTACTATAGGATCTGAAGAGACATTTTAAAGCCCAGCTTTCTAACACCATATTCTACGCTATCTGGGAAATACTTGAATCTCTAGGTATATGATATTGTCCTGAAGCATTTATTTACCTTATAGACACTTTAAAAAGTTTGAATTCTTGCTCCCACCCCCACCCCCCCTTTCTCCCTCTTCCTTCCCTCTTGGCTCTCAGCATTATTTCTCACGCATGTCTATTGAGCCTTTGCCTCTGAAAAGCCACCACTGGGTAACTGAGACCTGCTATACCAAACCACTGCTACTGGAGGGACTTCCTTGAACTTGAAGAAAGGCACATCAAAAACCACCAGTGTTACTGCCATGTCAATTTTGATGCTAATAATGTGCAGATTATGACGAAAATTGCCAATCATG